>NC_046983.1:82500-97500 GCF_009769545.1 Cyclopterus lumpus | reverse complement strand
CTCTATATATAGACACCTGACCTTTATATAAACACCTGACCTTCAGATGACCTCTATATATAGACACCTGACCTTTATATAAACACCTGACCTTCAGATGACCTCTATATATAGACACCTGACCTTTATATAAACACCTGACCTTCAGATGACCTCTATATATAGACACCTGACCTTTATATAAACACCTGACCTTCAGATGACCTCTATATGTAGACACCTGACCTTTATATAAACACCTGACCTTCAGATGACCTCTATATATAGACACCTGACCTTTATATAAACACCTGACCTTCAGATGACCTCTATATATAGACACCTGACCTTTATATAAACACCTGACCTTCAGATGACCTCTATATATAGACACCTGACCTTTATATAAACACCTGACCTTCAGATGACCTCTATATATAGACACCTGACCTTTATATAAACACCTGACCTTCAGATGACCTCTATATATAGACACCTGACCTTTATATTACATTTCATGTCATTTAGCTGACGCTTTTATCCAAAGCGACTTACAATCATGTTACAATCATACACCGTAGACACAGCTACAGGGAACAATTCAGGGTTAAGTGTCTTGCTCAAGGACACATCGACTAGGGCGGGGATTGAACCGCCAACCCCCTGATTGAAAGACGGACCTGCTTACCACTGACCCACAATCGCCCTATATATGACCTTTATATAAACACCTGACCTTCGGATGACCTCTATATATACACATCTGACCTTTATATGACCTTTATATATACACATGTACCTTCATATGACCTGTTCATATACACCTGACCTTCATATGACCTTTATATATACACATGACCTTCGGATGACCTCTCTCTCTCTCTCTCTCTCTCTCTCTCTCTCTATATATATATATATATACACACACACCTGAACTTTATATGACCTTTATATAAACACATGACCTTCGTATGACCTCTGTATACACACCTGATCTTCATATGACCTTTATATATACACCTGATCCTCATATGACCTTTATATATACACCTGACCTTCGTATGACTTTTATATATAAATCTGACCTTTATATGACCTTTACATAAACACCTGACCTTCATACGACCTTTACATAAACACCTGTATTCTTCCAACTATACAAGTAAATAAGTCAGAGTATAAAGAACTAGATGTACATGCTTCATGCTTCAGGCCGGGCCGATACATGTTGTACCCTCTGTTTGGCTTTATGTCCATAAATAGCTAAAAGCCGAGATACCGGATGCGATTGTTGCTTAGTGTTCGGTGTTCAGAACCATGGACATTGCTGGTTACTTGTTTGTGTGTAGCGGCATACTTATATGTATTTATGTAGAAGGTATGAAAACATTTTGAAAAGTCTTAATCATTCTCATTAAGCCATATCTGGGAAATGAGGCCCGGTGTCCGAGCAATGCTAACAGAGCTAACGTGACTTATTGGTTTGAGTTAGGAATGCTAACAGGGCTAACATAATTTATTGGTTTGAGTTAGGAATGCTAACAGGGCTAACATAATTTATTGGTTTGAGTTAGGAATGCTAACAGATGCTGGGGTGCGTTGAAGAGCGAGGTGAACGTGAAGGTTATGTTTCTGTATAATCATCACATGATGATGTAACATGATTGATGGGTGGGTCATGCAGGTGATGTCACATAACAGCAAAAGATCCAGAGGAGATGGTGCTGTGTGATTGGTTTATTCCATAATGTTATGATTTCAATAAAGAAAGGCTACATTGACTCCCAAAGAGCTCTTCCCATTCATGTTCATGTGGGTGCTGGTTTAACCTTTAACCTCTGGAGGAAACCATCAAAGCAGGAAACGAGGGAGCAGGTGATCATTGCTGAAGGATAATAAGAGATAAGATATTACCTTATTCATATATATACACACACAATACATATATACAATAAAATAGCAGGGCAGGACATATTACATTTAAGAATTTAAATAATAAAGGAAATGAAAAAGTGTACTTCTCCTGCCCTGGCCCTGCTGATGCCCCCTCTCTCCTTCATGGATTGTGGAGGTCTGGATCGTGGTCCATGCCTACTACTCATTATTCATACACATGACATCTATTCATCTGTCCATCCGGGGAGAGGGATCCTCCTCTGTTCCTCTCCTGAAGGGTTCTTACCTTTTTTCTTGGGAGTTTTTCCTGATCCGAGGTCAAAGGTCAGGGATGTCGTATGTGTACAGACTGTAAAGCCCTCTGAGGGGAGGTTGGGATTTGGGGCTATACAAAATAAACTGAATTGAATTGATGGAGATGGAGGTGATGATGTTAGATTAGATTATACTTTATGCATCCCCAGGGGGATATGTTGATGGAGATGGAGGTGATGGAGATGATTAAGGAGATGGAGGTGGTGAAGGAGATGAAGGTGATGGAGATGGTGGACGTGATGAAGGAGATGAAGGTGGTGGAGGTGGTGAAGGAGATGAAGGTGATGGAGATGGTGGACGTGATGAAGGAGATGAAGGTGGTGGAGGTGGTGAAGGAGATGAAGGTGATGGAGGTGATGGACGTGATGAAGGTAATGGAGGTGGTGGAGATGATTAAGGAGATGGAGGAGATGGAGGTGGTGAAGGAGATGAAGGTGATGGAGATGGACGAGATGAAGGTAATGGAGGTGGTGGACGTGATGAAGGAGATGGAGCTGATTGAGGGTGAAGGAGCTGATGGAGGTGATGAAGGAGATGGAGGTGAAGGAGATGGAGCTGATGAAAGAGATGGAGGTGAATGAGCTGATGGAGGAGATGGAGGTAAAGGAGCTGATGGAGGTAATGGAGGTGAAGGAGCTGATGGAGGTGAAGGAGCTGATGGAGGAGATGGAGCTGATGAAGGAGATGGAGCTGATGGAGGTGAAGGAGCTGATGAAGGTGAAGGAGCTGATGGAGGAGATGGAGCTGATGGCGGTGAAGGAGCTGATGAAGGAGATGGAGCTGATGGAGGAGATGGAGCTGATTGAGGTGAAGGAGCTGATGGAGGAGATAAAGCTGATGGAGGTGATGGAGCTGATGAAGGAGATGGAGCTGATGAAGGAGATGGAGCTGATGGAGGTGAAGGAGCTGATGAAGGAGAAGGAGCTGATGAAGGTGATGGAGGTAATGGAGGTGAAGGAGCTGATGAAGGAGATGGAGCTGATGGAGGTGAAGGAGCTGATGAAGGTGATGGAGGTAATGGAGGTGAAGGAGCTGATGGAGGAGATGGAGGTGAAGGAGCTGATGGAGGAGATGGAGCTGATGGAGGTGAAGGAGCTGATGAAGGTGAAGGAGCTGATGAAGGTGATGGAGCTGAAGGAGCTGATGGAGGTGAAGGAGCTGATGAAGGTGATGGAGCTGAAGGAGCTGATGGAGGTGAAGGAGCTGATGAAGGTGATGGAGCTGATGAAGGTGAAGGAGCTGATGAAGGTGAAGGAGCTGATGAAGGTGAAGGAGCTGATGGAGGTGTAGCTGAATGTTTGTTAAACAACTTAATTAAATTAAATTAACAAAACAGTTAAATCTGATAATTATTAATCAATAATCTTCATCAGTGACCCTCCTCATCCTCCCTCTGTCTTCACAGCGCAGGCGCCTCCCTGTCGGACGCGCACGCGCTTCTCCTGCTCCTGTCTCGTTCACGCGCCGGTCCGTGGATTCCAGTCCTCCACGCGCAGTTTCCTGGGAGGCGGATGAGGAGCAGCAGTCTGTTCGAAGAAGAAGAAGAAGAAGTTCCTGCTGCAGTTCTTTAAGAGAAGAAGAACCAGATCAGTAGAAGAAGTCGCAGGAGTTCCTGCAGGAACTTTTTTCACTGTAAACTCTGCGCGCGCTGCCACCGCCTGCGGCTGTAGTGCGCATGCGCTCTCCACAGCTGTTTAGTTTTGTTCTCTTCGGTGATAATGGGCCGATTGTGTCACCGGACCCGGCCGTGACGTCACCAGAGAGACGGCACCGGAGCGAAAGTTCACAATCAGGAGAGGCGTGGCTTCAGCTGGTCCATGCACGTGAGTGTTTGTTTACAACGATGACGTCAGAGTGTTGTTTGTAATGTCATTTGTATCTCACACGAACACAATAGTAGAGTACAAATACACTGAGTACACATACCACTGAGTACAAATACACTGAGTACACATACCACTGAGTACAAATACACTGAGTACACATACCACTGAGTACAAATACACTGAGTACACATACCACTGAGTACAAATACACTGAGTACACATACCACTGAGTACAAATACACTGAGTACACATACCACTGAGTACAAATACACTGAGTACACATACCACTGAGTACAAATACACTGAGTACACATACCACTGAGTACACATACCACTGAGTACAAATACACTGAGTACACATACCACTGAGTACAAATACACTGAGTACACATACCACTGAGTACACATACCACTGAGTACAAATACACTGAGTACACATATCACTGAGTACACATACCACTGAGTACACATACCACTGAGTACACATACCACTGAGTACAAATACACTGAGTACACATATCACTGAGTACACATACCACTGAGTACACATACCACTGAGTACACATACCACTGAGTACAAATACACTGAGTACACATACCACTGAGTACACATACCACTGAGTACACATACCACTGAGTACAAATACACTGAGTACACATATCACTGAGTACACATACCACTGAGTACACATACCACTGAGTACACATACACTGAGTACACATACCACTGAGTACACATACCACTGAGTACAAATACACTGAGTACACATATCACTGAGTACAAATACACTGAGTACACATATCACTGAGTACAAATACACTGAGTACACATATCACTGAGTACACATACCACTGAGTACACATACCACTGAGTACACATACCACTGAGTACAAATACACTGAGTACACATACCACTGAGTACACATACCACTGAGTACACATACCACTGAGTACAAATACACTGAGTACACATACTACTGAGTACAAATACACTGAGTACAAATACACTGAGTACACATACTACTGAGTACAAATACACTGAGTACAAATACACTGAGTACACATACCACTGAGTACACATACCACTGAGTACAAATACACTGAGTACACATACTACTGAGTACACAACAGGAAATATACACACTGGTTGTTGTTTCAACTGTTAAGATCCTGCTGAACCGGAACTGAGCACACACACACACCCACAGACACACAAACATGCACACAGACACGTACACACAGACAAGTATACACACAAACAGACAGACACACTAATCGAGGTTGTGCAACAGACTGAGTCAGAGGAAACAGGAAGTGGAGCAGAAGAGGGTGAGAGACACTGACTCTAAGGAGAGAGAGACACTCACCTAAGGAGAGAGAGACACTGACCCTAAGGAGAGAGAGACACTGACCCTAAGGAGAGAGAGACACTGACCCTAAGGAGAGAGAGACACTGACCCTAAGGAGAGAGAGACACTGACCCTAAGGAGAGAGAGACACTGACCCTAAGGAGAGAGAGACACTGACTCTAAGGAGAGAGAGACACTGACCCTAAGGAGAGAGAGACACTGACTCTAAGGAGAGAGATACACTGACCTAAGGAGAGAGAGACACTGACCCTAAGGAGAGAGAGACACTGACCCTAAGGAGAGAGAGACACTGACCCTAAGGAGAGAGAGACACTGACTCTAAGGAGAGAGATACACTGACCTAAGGAGAGAGAGACACTGACCCTAAGGAGAGAGAGACACTGACCCTAAGGAGAGAGAGACACTGACCCTAAGGAGAGAGAGACACTGACCCTAAGGAGAGAGAGACACTGACCCTAAGGAGAGAGAGACACTCACCTAAGGAGAGAGAGACACTCACCTAAGGAGAGAGAGACACTGACCCTAAGGAGAGAGAGACACTGACTCTAAGGAGAGAGATACACTGACCTAAGGAGAGAGAGACACTGACCCTAAGGAGAGAGAGACACTGACCCTAAGGAGAGAGAGACACTGACCCTAAGGAGAGAGAGACACTGACCCTAAGGAGAGAGAGACACTCACCTAAGGAGAGAGAGACACTGACCCTAAGGAGAGAGAGACACTGACCTAAGGAGAGAGAGACACTGACCCTAAGGAGAGAGAGACACTCACCCTAAGGAGAGAGAGACACTGACCCTAAGGAGAGAGAGACACTGACCTAAGGAGAGAGAGACACTGACCTAAGGAGAGAGACACTGACCCTAAGGAGAGAGAGACACTGACCCTAAGGAGAGAGAGACACTGACCTAAGGAGAGAGACACTGACCCTAAGGAGAGAGAGACACTGACCTAAGGAGAGAGAGACACTGACCCTAAGGAGAGAGAGACACTGACCCTAAGGGGTGAGAGACACTGACCCTAAGGGGTGAGAGACACTCACCTAAGGAGAGAGAGACACTGACCCTAAGGAGAGAGAGACACTGACCCTAAGGGGTGAGAGACACTCACCTAAGGAGAGAGAGACACTGACCCTAAGGAGAGAGAGACACTGACTCTAAGGAGAGAGAGACACTCACCTAAGGAGAGAGAGACACTGACCCTAAGGAGAGAGAGACACTGACCCTAAGGAGAGAGAGACACTGACCCTAAGGAGAGAGAGACACTGACCCTAAGGAGAGAGAGACACTGACCCTAAGGGGTGAGAGACACTCTAAGGTGAGACATTGTTAATTATGATGTTGTCGTGCATGTATGATGGATGTTATGGGGACACTGATCCTATTTTGGGATCAGAAAGTTATTTTATTAAAATGTGAAGACTTGAGTCTTTCAGTTGGTGACGTTGACATAACAACAATAACTTTAGCTTCAACTGTTTGAACTTTAACTTGAGCTCAATATATTTCGTAGTGGCTAGCACTGTCGCCTCACAGCAAGAGGGCCGCGGGTTCGATTCCCGGTCGGAGCGGTCCTTCTGTGTGGAGTTTGCATGTTCTCCCCGTGGCAGCGTGGGTTCTCTCCGGGCTCTCCGGCTTCCTCCCACAGTCCAAAGACATGCTGCAGGTTAATTGATCTCTAAATTGCCCATAGGTGTGAATGTGAGAGTGAATGGTTGTATGTCCCTACATGTGCCCTCGATGGACTGGCGGCCTGTCCAGGGTGTCCCCTGCCTTCGCCCTATGTCAGCTGGGATAGGCTCCAGCGCCCCCGCGACCCTAATGAGGATAAGCGGTATTGAAAATGGATGGATGGATGGATGTATTGATGAGTCACATTAACACGTTCTTTTCTTTGTTTTTCAGTAACTCTGTAGTGTGTGTGTGTGTGTGTGTGTGTGTGTGATGATGAGTGGTGGTAAAAAGAGGAGTGGCTTCCAAATCACCAGCGTGACCTCAGACTTTAACCAAACTCCAGCTGGCCAATCAGCTCCTAGCGCGGTCCTGACTGTCCTCCAATCAGCAGTCGCCTCCTGCAGACCTCAAGGAAGCTCTTCCCAGCCAACCACGCCCTCTCTGAAGAGGAAATACGTCTCCCATGATGCCTTTGGGCAGGGGGTGGGGTCTTCCTCCAGGTTCAGAGTGGTGAGGCTGGCGGTGGGCGGGGTTGGCAGCAGCGGGGGGCGGGGCCAGCCATACAGCCGTGGGCGATGGATTTGTACGGACATAATGGCGCAACAGGAAGGGGCGGGGTTCAGGCGGGTGATGGACACCATGAGACATGCCCACTCTCTGGAGTCCCTGGAGATTATTGGCTGGGACATAGACAGAGGCGGAGTCCACTCCCATGACACCGCCCACCTTTTGGCTCGGCCAATCGGAGGAAAGGAGGGAGCAGGTCTTATGCAGTGCAGCGGGCCACTTTCGCCAACACACCAAGAGCTAATGAACATCCGGCTCCTGGACTGGAAAAAGCCAATGGGAGCTCAGGGTTCCGACTCGGCCCCTCCACCTCTTTTGACCCCCCCACCAAACGTTCCTCCTCCGCTCCGGTTGGACGTGGACTCTGCAGGACGGGTACAGACGCATTTCTATTGGAAGACGTGAGTAGCTTTCAAACGTGTTCTTACCCACTGTCTGCCGGTCTGTCTCTCTGTGCCAGTCTGTCTTCAGGCTGTCTTACTCTCAGCCGAGCTCCCCCCCCGCTGGATCGTACCATCCCACTCTGACACCTGTTCGGACTCCAGCAGCCTTCAGTCTGGACCAAACCATCTTCAAACTGCCGGGGGACACCAGGTAGCTTTCTGCTATTAGTTTGTCTGTGTATTATGATTGTAGTTTTTTTTAATTTATTTTTGTATTACAAATTTGCCTCAGAGGGCTTTACAATCTGTACACATATGACATCCCTGACCTTTGACCTCACATCGGATCAGGAAAAACCTTTCACAGGGAAAAAACCTTCAGGAGAGCAACAGAGGAGGATCCCTCACAGAAGCAATAGATGTGTACAGAATGAACAGCATTACAGAGTTACATAAACACATTATATGACAATGTATGAATGGACCTCCACAATCCATGAAACAGAAGGAGGTAGAGAGGAGGGGGGGCGGCACATCAGCAGGGCCAATGGGAGGCCGGCTCACCAGCATCAGACACCTCCAGGTCCAATGGACCCTATGAGACGTGAAGTCACAAAGACTCCGGGGAGGAAGCAGAGTTAATAAGGTGCAATGGAGAGATGTAAATTCATCCATAAGGAGAGAGAGAAGAGGAGATAGGTGCTCAGTGTATCCTAAAACATCCCCCAGCAGCCTATAAGCCTATAGCAGCATATCAAGGGGCTGGACCAGGGCAAACCTGATTCAGCCCTAACTACAAGCACTATTAAAGAGGAAAGTCTTAAGTCTATTCTTAAATGAGGTTACTGTGTCTGCCTCCAGGACTGAAAGTGGAAGCTGGTTCCATAAAAGAGGAGCTTGATAACTGAAGGCTCTGGCTCCCATCCTACTTTTTAGGACTCTAGGAACCACGAGTAGCCCCACATTTAGTGAGCGCAGCTCTCTAGTGGGGCAATATGGTACTACAAGCTCCTTAAGATATGATGGTGCATCACCAATCAAGGCTTTGTAGGTGAGGAGAAGAATTTTAAATGTGATTCTTGATTTTACAGGGAGCCAGTGCAGAGCAGCTAATACAGGAGTCATGTGATCTCTTTTCTTAGTTTTTGTGAGTACACAAGCTGCAGCATTCTGGATCAACTGGAGGGACTTAAGAGACTTATTAGAGCAGCCTGATAATAAGGAGTTGCAGTAATCTAGTCTGGAAGTAACAAACGCGTGAACCAGCTTTTCTGCATCTTTTTGGGACAAGATGTGCCTGATTTTTGAAATGTTACGTAGATGAAAAAATGCAATCCTTGAGATTTGCTTCACGTGGGAGTTAAAGGACAAGTCTCGGTCAAAGATAACTAGAGATTCTTTACAGTGGTGTTGGATGCCAGGGCAATGCCATCTACAGAAACCACATCACCAGATAATTGATCTCTGAGGTGTTCAGGGCCAGTAAAATAACTTCAGTTGTGTCTGAGTTTAACATCAGGAAGTTGCAGGTCATCCATGTTTTTATGTCTTTAAGATATGCTTGAAGTTTAGCGAGCTGGTTGGTCTCCTCTGGTTTGATCGATAGATATAATTGAGTATCATCTGCATAGCAATGAAAGTTTATGCAGTGTTTCCTGATAATGTTGCCCAAAGGAAGCATATATAAGGTAAATAAAATTGGTCCAAGCACAGAACCTTGTGGAACTCCGTGATTAACGTTGGTGGTCATTGAGGCTTCATCGTTTACAAATACAAATTGAGATCGATCTGATAAATAGGATTTAAACCAACTTAGTGCGGTACCTGAAATGCCAATCGACTGATCCAGTCTCTGTAATAGGATGTCATGATCAATGGTGTCGAACGCAGCACTAAGGTCTAATAATACCAGTACGGAGATGAGTCCTTTATCAGCACTAAGGTCTAATAAGACCAGTACAGAGATGAGTTCTTTATCACCACTAAGGTCTAACAAGACCAGTACAGAGATGAGTCCTTTATCAGCACTAAGGTCTAACAAGACCAATACAGAGATGAGTCCTTTATCAGCACTAAGGTCTAACAAGACCAGTACAGAGATGAGTCCTTTATCAGCACTAAGGTCTAACAAGACCAGTACAGAGATGAGTCCTTTATCTGATGCAATTAGGAGGTCATTTGTAATTTTCACCAGTGCTGTCTCTGTGGTGTTTTCTAAATCCTGACTGAAACTCCTCAAATAAACTATTCTGATGTAAAAAGTCACACAACTGATGTGCGACTACTTTCTCAAGGATCTTAGAGAGGAAGGGAAGGTTAGAGATCGGTCTGTAGTTAGCCAACACCTCTGGATTAAGAGTTTGTTGCCTGCCAAAGGTTAATTTAATAAAAAAATCAAAAAGAGTCCATAAATAAACATAAAGCGTCCCGGAGGAGAACATATTTCCTTAAACAAAAAAAACAACATGTTTTATCCAGACAACAACAACAAACAGTTGGATCTCTGCTCTGCCGGTCCCATGCCCCATCTCCATTGCACCTGCTATAGGGGCGAGACACATTACCTCTGATCCCCTGTAGCTGAGGCTAATTAGGCCTCTTCCCGGCACCTGTTTCCTGAGCCACTCCCCTAACCCTAACAACCCTAAACATTATATTCGTAATACTGTTATTATTTTCTGATATATTAATGAATGTTTTCTGCTGTATTAATATGTAATGTTTAACTAACAAGTTAGTTTGAATCATTAGAAGAAGTGAATGAACTGATGAATTAAGCCTTGTGTTCTGACTCACTCTGAGTAGGCGGGAGGAGAATTTCACTGCATTTTTTCTATTGGCTGTGACAGTGAGTGGGCGGAAACTGGAATGAGATAACAGCCAGTCAGCCAACAGAGAGTGAGTGTGTGTGTGGATGAGAACCTGACATCTCTCACTCGAGTGTTAAAGTCAACATCTGGACGTCTTGAGGCAGCTGCTGCTGATTGGACGGGTTTAAATATGGACCTGTGAGCTCACAGAGAAACAACCAATCATAGACACTCTGGATGGAAGACAAGACCATAACGAAGGACAGGGGACAATAACCGGGGACAGCAAAGTCTCTGGACTTTAACCGGGGACATTGGATTGGTTTCTTTGATTGGACAAGCTGTGGCTGAGCTCTGATTGGACGAGCTGTGGCTGAGCTCTGATTGGACGGTGGGCTGTGATTGATTGGAGATGTTTGGTGAAGCAAAGATAAGGATTTCCTCTCCCCTCATTGACCCCGCCCCCTGTCCTCGTCCTCATCGGCGTCCTCCGTCAACCCCGCCCCTCCCACTCAGGACTCTGCAGTTTGTTGCTAAGCAACCTGAGGCACCTGTTGTGTTACGAGATCGGAGGAAGGTCAAAGGTCAGTTGTCAGGTGTCAGGGAGTCCTGGCCGGGCGCCGGACTGACAACCTCTGAACCCAAACCCAAGGTGAGTCAGAGGTTGTTGACTCCACCCTCATGGGGTCGGCCAATCACAGAGGCCCTAGCCAAAACTACCAACCAACAACGACCTCATGTGACCCCAGCAGTCTGGCTCCATGATGCCCCTCACCCTCATTGGTCTGTCCCTGTTAAAGCGCCCCTCAATGGGCGGGGCTCCGACACCACCATGATGTCCCTGCTGCTGCTCTGCCACAGGTAGCCAATGCCACCAGGTGTGCTCAGATTCACCTGGAGGTCAAGGGGTTAACCCTAACCCCCTAACCCCGAAATATTTAGATTCCTTATCTGATGACTTTGTTTAGGTTGTTTAGATCTGTGCAGGTTTTGTCTTGTGCCCGTTTCAACTTGTGTCCTCGTCTACTTGTGTCATGGTCTACGTGTGCACTGGTCTACTTGTGTCTTGTTTTACATGTGACATGGTCTACTTGTGTCCTGCTCTACATATGTCACGGTCTACTTGTGTTCTGGTCTACTTGTGTCCTGGTCTACTTCTGTCATGGTCTACTTCTGTCTTGGTTTATACGTGACATGTTCTACTTGTGTCTTGGTCTACTTGTGTCTTGGTTTATATGTGACATGTTCTACTTGTGTCTTGGTCTACTTGTGTCATGGTCTACTTGTGTCATGGTCTACTTGTGTCATGGTCTACTTGTGTCTTGGTTTATATGTGACATGTTCTACTTGTGTCTTGGTCTACTTGTGTCATGGTCTACTTGTGTCTTGGTTTATATGTGACATGTTCTACTTGTGTCTTGGTCTACTTGTGTCTTGGTTTATATGTGACATGTTCTACTTGTGTCATGGTCTACTTGTGTCTTGGTCTACTTGTGTCATGGTCTACTTGTGTCTTGGTCTACTTGTGTCATGGTCTACTTGTGTCTTGGTCTACTTGTGTCCTGATCTACTTGTGTCTTGGTCTACTTGTGTCATGGTCTACTTGTGTCTTGGTCTACTTGTGTCATGGTCTACTTGTGTCTTGGTCTACTTGTGTCCTGGTCTACTGGTGTCCTGGTCTACTTGTGTCTTGGTCTACTTGTGTCATGGTCTACTTGTGTCATGGTCTACTCGTGTCTTGGTCTACTTGTGTCATGGTCTACTTGTGTCATGGTTTATATGTGACATGTTCTACTTATGTCCTGGTCTTCTTGTGTCATGGTCTACTTGTGGCATGGTCTACTTGTGTCTTGGTTTATATGTGACATGGTCTACTTGAGTCATGGTCTACTTGTGTCATGGTCTACTTGTGTCTTGGTTTATATGTGACATGTTCTACTTGTGTCATGTTCTACTTGTGTCTTGGTCTACTTGTGTCATGGTTTATATGTGACATGGTCTACTTGTGTCATGTTCTACTTGTGTCTTGGTCTACTTGTGTCATGGTCTACTTGTGTCTTGGTTTATATGTGACATGTTCTACTTGTGTCTTGGTCTACTTGTGTCATGGTCTACTTGTGTCTTGGTCTACTTGTGTCATGGTCTACTTGTGTCATGGTCTACTCGTGTCTTGGTCTACTTGTGTCATGGTCTACTTGTGTCATGGTTTATATGTGACATGTTCTACTTATGTCCTGGTCTTCTTGTGTCATGGTCTACTTGTGGCATGGTCTACTTGTGTCTTGGTTTATATGTGACATGGTCTACTTGAGTCATGGTCTACTTGTGTCATGGTCTACTTGTGTCTTGGTTTATATGTGACATGTTCTACTTATGTCCTGGTCTTCTTGTGTCATGGTCTAATTGTGTCATGGTTTATATGTGACATGTTCTACTTGTGTCATGTTCTACTTGTGTCTTGGTCTACTTGTGTCATGGTCTACTTGTGTCTTGGTTTATATGTGACATGTTCTACTTGTGTCATGTTCTACTTGTGTCTTGGTCTACTTGTGTCATGGTTTATATGTGACATGTTCTACTTGTGTCATGTTCTACTCGTGTCTTGGTCTACTTGTGTCATGGTCTACTTGTGTCTTGGTTTATATGTGACATGTTCTACTTTTGTCTTGGTCTACTTGTGTCATGGTCTACTTGTGTCCTGGTCTACTTGTGTCATGGTCTACTTGTGTCATGGTCTACTTGTGTCCTGGTCTACTTGTGTCATGGTCTACTTGTGTCATGGTCTACTTGTGTCATGGTCTACTTGTGTCTTGGTCTACTTGTGTCATGGTCTACTTGTGTCTTGGTCTACTTGTGTCTTGGTCTACTTGTGTCATGGTCTACTTGTGTCATGGTCTACTCGTGTCTTGGTCTACTTGTGTCATGGTCTACTTGTGTCATGGTTTATATGTGACATGTTCTACTTATGTCCTGGTCTTCTTGTGTCATGTTCTACTTATGTCCTGGTCTTCTTGTGTCATGGTCTACTTGTGTCATGGTCTACTTGTGTCATGGTTTATATGTGACATGTTCTACTTATGTCCTGGTCTTCTTGTGTCATGGTCTACTTGTGTCATGGTCTACTTGTGTCTTGGTTTATATGTGACATGGTCTACTTGAGTCATGGTCTACTTGTGTCATGGTCTACTTGTGTCTTGGTTTATATGTGACATGTTCTACTTATGTCCTGGTCTTCTTGTGTCATGGTCTAATTGTGTCATGGTTTATATGTGACATGTTCTACTTGTGTCATGTTCTACTTGTGTCTTGGTCTACTTGTGTCATGTTCTACTTGTGTCTTGGTTTATATGTGACATGTTCTACTTGTGTCTTGGTCTACTTGTGTCATGGTCTACTTGTGTCTTGGTTTATATGTGACATGTTCTACTTGTGTCTTGGTCTACTTGTGTCATGGTCTACTTGTGTCATGGTCTACTTGTGTCTTGGTCTACTTGTGTCCCGGTCTACTTGTGTCATGGTCTACTTGTGTCCTGGTCTACTTGTGTCTTGGTCTACTTGTGTCTTGGTCTACTTGTGTCCTGGTCTACTTGTGTCCTGGTCTACTTGTGTCATGGTCTACCTGTGTCCTGGTCTACTTGTGTCATGGTCTACTTGTGTCCTGGTCTACTTGTGTCCTGGTCTACTTGTGTCCTGGTCTACTTGTGTCATGGTCTACTTGTGTCTTGGTCTACTTGTGTCATGGTCTACTTGTGTCCTGGTCTACTTGTGTCATGGTCTACTTGTGTCTTGGTCTACTTGTGTCCTGGTCTACTTGTGTCTTGGTCTACTTGTGTCTTGGTCTACTTGTGTCTTGGTCTACTTGTGTCCTGGTCTACTTGTGTCATGGTATACTTGTGTCTTGGTCTACTTGTGTCATGGTCTACTTGTGTCCTGGTCTACTTGTGTCCTGGTCTACTTGTGTCATGGTCTACTTGTGTCATGGTCTACTTGTGTCTTGGTCTACTTGTGTCTTGGTCTACTTGTGTCATGGTCTACTTGTGTCATGGTCTACTTGTGTCCTGGTCTACTTGTGTCTTGGTCTACTTGTGTCTTGGTCTACTTGTGTCTTGGTCTACTTGTGTCATGGTCTACTTGTGTCATGGTCTACTTGTGTCATGGTCTACTTGTGTCTTGGTCTACTTG
>NC_046983.1:0-77500 GCF_009769545.1 Cyclopterus lumpus | reverse complement strand
AATACGCACAGTACATATAACCCCTAACACACAAGATACACACAGTACACACAATACACACAGTACATATAACCCCTAACACACAAGATACACACAGTACACACAATACGCACAATACGCACAGTACATATAACCCCTAACACACAAGATACACACAGTACACACAATACATATAACCCCTAACACACAAGATACACACAATACACACAGTACATATAACCCCTAACACACAAGATACACACAATACACACAGTACATATAACCCCTAACACACAAGATACACACAGTACACACAGTACACACAATACGCACAGTACATATAACCCCTAACACACAAGATACACACAGTACACACAGTACATATAACCCCTAACACACAAGATACACACAGTACACACAGTACATATAACCCCTAACACACAAGATACACACAGTACACACAATACACACAGTACATATAACCCCTAACACACAAGATACACACAGTACACACAATACACACAGTACATATAACCCCTAACACACAAGATACACACAGTACACACAATACACACAGTACATATAACCCCTAACACACAAGATACACACAGTACACACAATACACACAATACACACAATAAACACAGTACATATAACCCCTAACACACAAGATACACACAGTACACACAATACACACAGTACATATAACCCCTAACACACAAGATACACACAGTACACACAGTACACACAGTACACACAATACACACAGTACATATAACCCCTAACACACAAGATACACACAGTACACACAATACACACAGTACACACAATACGCACAGTACATATAACCCCTAACACACAAGATACACACAGTACACACAATACACACAATACACACAATACACACAGTACATATAACCCCTAACACACAAGATACACACAGTACACACAATAAACACAATACACACAGTACATATAACCCCTAACACACAAGATACACACAGTACACACAATACACACAATACACACAGTACATATAACCCCTAACACACAAGATACACACAGTACACACAATACGCACAATACACACAATACGCACAGTACATATAACCCCTAACACACAAGATACACACAGTACACACAATACGCACAGTACATATAACCCCTAACACACAAGATACACACAGTACACACAATACGCACAATACACACAATACGCACAGTACATATAACCCCTAACACACAAGATACACACAGTACACACAATACACACAGTACACACAATACACACAGTACATATAACCCCTAACACACAAGATACACACAGTACACACAATAAACATGGTACACACAGTACACACACCCCCTCACACACACTCTCACACAACAAACACTATACCCACAACACCTAACCCACACAACATACACAACATTTAACACACAATACACACATTATACACAACACCTAACACATATAATATACACAATATATACAACACACTGCGACTGCTTGTATCAGCTGAGATGTTCAGCATGAAAATGAAGCTGGAGAAGAAGATGAAGAAGAAATTGATGATGATGATGATGAATGGTAGAATCTAATAAATTAATAAAGTCTAACTACAGATCAGGTTTTGGAGAAGATGTTCTTGTGGTGTTTTTTATGTTCCAGACACAACGTTAAAGACCAGTTTAAACCAGGTGAAACCATGTTTTATACCTCTAACAACAACAAACAGTTTAGACCAGTTTAAACCAGGTGAAACCATGTTTTATACCTCTAACAACAACAAACAGTTTAGACTAGTTTAAACCAGGTGAAACCATGTTTTATACCTCTAACAACAACAAACAGTTTAGACTAGTTTAAACCAGGTGAAACCATGTTTTATACCTCTAACAACAACAAACAGTTGAGACTAGTTTAAACCAGGTGAAACCATGTTTTATACCTCTAACAACAACAAACAGTTTAGACTAGTTTAAACCAGGTGAAACCATGTTTTATACCTCTAACAACAACAAACAGTTTAGACCAGTTTAAACCAGGTGAAACCATGTTTTATACCTCTAACAACAACAAACAGTTTAGACCAGTTTAAACCAGGTGAAACCATGTTTTATACCTCTAACAACAACAAACAGTTGAGACTAGTTTAAACCAGGTGAAACCATGTTTTATACCTCTAACAACAACAAACAGTTTAGACCAGTTTAAACCAGGTGAAACCATGTTTTATACCTCTAACAACAACAAACAGTTTAGACTAGTTTAAACCAGGTGAAACCATGTTTTATACCTCTAACAACAACAAACAGTTTAGACCAGTTTAAACCAGGTGAAACCATGTTTTATACCTCTAACAACAACAAACAGTTGAGACTAGTTTAAACCAGGTGAAACCATGTTTTATACCTCTAACAACAACAAACAGTTGAGACTAGTTTAAACCAGGTGAAACCATGTTTTATACCTCTAACAACAACAAACAGTTTAGACTAGTTTAAACCAGGTGAAACCATGTTTTATACCTCTAACAACAACAAACAGTTTAGACTAGTTTAAACCAGGTGAAACCATGTTTTATACCTCTAACAACAACAAACAGTTGAGACTAGTTTAAACCAGGTGAAACCATGTTTTATACCTCTAACAACAACAAACAGTTGAGACTAGTTTAAACCAGGTGAAACCATGTTTTATACCTCTAACAACAACAAACAGTTGAGACTAGTTTAAACCAGGTGAAACCATGTTTTATACCTCTAACAACAACAAACAGTTGAGACTAGTTTAAACCAGGTGAAACCATGTTTTATACCTCTAACAACAACAAACAGTTGAGACCAGTTTAAACCAGGTGAAACCATGTTTTATACCTCTAACAACAACAAACAGTTTAGACCAGTTTAAACCAGGTGAAACCATGTTTTATACCTCTAACAACAACAAACAGTTGAGACTAGTTTAAACCAGGTGAAACCATGTTTTATACCTCTAACAACAACAAACAGTTGAGACCAGTTTAAACCAGGTGAAACCATGTTTTATACCTCTAACAACAACAAACAGTTTAGACCAGTTTAAACCAGGTGAAACCATGTTTTATACCTCTAACAACAACAAACAGTTTAGACCAGTTTAAACCAGGTGAAACCATGTTTTATACCTCTAACAACAACAAACAGTTTAGACCAGTTTAAACCAGGTGAAACCATGTTTTATACCTCTAACAACAACAAACAGTTTAGACCAGTTTAAAGGACTCAAATAGGAAAATAAGAACAATGGTGTCACATTCCAAATACTTCTGCTGTTTTTAATGTATATATCTATATCTACAGATAGATATATACACATATATTATTTATGTATATATAATGTGTATACATATGTATGTGTGTATATATATATATACACATATATACACACATACATACATATATATTCATTCATACGTATACACATTATATGTGTTAGATTCCTGTCTTCTGTAACTGAGAGAGTGAGACCTCACTGTGCATCTGTGAGGCTGCTGGCCCTTTAAGAGAGAAGAGGATGAGCCGACACCCCCCCTCTCCTCCAGCACATTGTTCTCCCTGTGAGCAGAAGCTTCTATAGACAGACAGACAGACAGGTCTCCGGTGTGGACGTTGGGGATTTTGTGTGAAACAGACGGACGGATCCACCGGCTGACACACAGGAGACAAAGACAGAGGAGGACAGACGGGCAGAGAGACAGACAGGCTGACAGGCACGCAGGCAGGCAGACAGACTGGAAGACTCTGACCAGAGGCATGCGCCGCTGGACCGACAGGCTTGAGCTCAGGTGAGTGACAGAACAAAGAGTCTTTGATCTCATCCGGTGATGCTGCGGTTGTCATGGCAACCATATCCTAGTCTGAAGTCATGTTTACCTGCAGGTGTGTAATATGTATACATGACTACATATATTTAATTCATATATATATATATATGTATATATATGTATATATGTATATGTATATGTATATATGTATATATATGTATATATATGTATATATACATATATATATATATATATATATGTATATATACATATATATATATATGTATATATATATGTATATATATATATATATATGTATATATATATATATATATGTATATATGTATATATATACATATATATATATATATATGTATATATATATGTGTATATATATACATATATATATATATATATGTATATATGTATATATATACATATATATATATATATATATATATATGTATATATATATGTGTATATATATGTATATATATATATATGTCAGCTGGGATAGGCTCCAGCGCCCCCGCGACCCTAATGAGGATAAGCGGTATTGAAAATGGATGGATGCATGTATATATATATGTGTGTATACGTATATATATATATATGTGTGTATATATATACATATATACATGTATATATATATGTGTATATATATATATATGTGTATATATATATATGTATATATATATATATATATATGAATATTAGTATCCATTAATATTAGTGATTATTCATAAAATAAATAAAAACTCATAACTGAGTCCATCTCCTTAATTCCAGGAAGTTCCAGGTTTCATCTTCTAAACTCCTTTAAATCATGTTTTCAGAAAACATCTCAAACTATTTATTTTAATTTATAAATGATGAATACATACTTTTCTGTGAATAAAACAAACACTGAAAGTTTTAACGGACTGCTCCTTTAAATCAGCCGGTCAACGGGAAAATAACTGAAGGAAACCAGCTTCCTGATAGGAAACACACACACACACACACACACACACACACACACACACACACACACACACACACACACACTGCTTTTGTCTGTCCCAGTGTGTGTGTGTGTCCTACTTGCTGTTCTTTGTTTGACGGCTTCATTGAAAAGAAACACAACAATATGAAGACACAAAAGAGATAATAATAGAGAACTGAATATGGATAAATCGATTGGTAGATGCCGAGTGGAGTGAACGTGCTGGGGTGTGAGGTTAGACCATGTCCTGGGTGTGAGGTTAGACCATGTCCTGGTTCCTGGGTGTAAGGTTAGACCATGTCCTGGATGTAGACCGGACCCGATCCGTTCGCAGCACGGTACACAAGCACCAATGTTTTGAAGCGGATGCTGCGGCCACCGGTAACCAGTGAAGGGAGCGGAGGAGCAGAGTAGTGTCGTTGAATTTAGGCTAAAGACCAGTCGAGCAGCTGCATTCTGGATGAGCTGTAGAGGTTGGATGGCCTTAGCAGGTAGACCTGAAGGAGG
Source organism: Cyclopterus lumpus (assembly GCF_009769545.1). Lineage (NCBI taxonomy): Eukaryota > Metazoa > Chordata > Actinopteri > Perciformes > Cyclopteridae > Cyclopterus > Cyclopterus lumpus. The sequence goes on along the minus strand of NC_046983.1, from coordinate 72,220 downwards.
GAGTTACAGTAGTCTAGGCGTGGAATGACCAGAACCTGGACCAGAACCTGGACCAGAACCGGTGCCGCCTTCTGAGTAAGAAGAGGACATTCTCCTGATGTTATGCAGCATGTACCTACAGGAGCGTGTTATTGCGGTAATGTTGGCAGTCAGGGAGAGGTGACTGTCGAGTGTCACACCGAGGTTCCTGGCAGTCGGGGGCGGGGCTAACACAGAGTTGTTGAAAGTGGTAGTCAGGTCGTGGGTGGTCAGGTCGTGGGTGGGAGAGCCTTTCCCTGGAAGGAAAAGTAGTTCAGTCTTGTCAGGGTTGATTTTCAGGTGGTGTGCAGACATCCACTGAGAGATGTCAGTCAGACAGGCAGAGATTCGTGCTGCTACCTGTGTTTGAGATTGGGGAAACGAAAGGATCAGTTGGGTGTCATCAGCATAGCTGTGGTAGAAGCCATGCGAGCGAATAACAGAGCCGAGAGAATTAGTGTACAGAGAGAAGAGGAGAGGCCCCAGGACTGAGCCTTGAGGTACTCTAGTAGTGAGAGGGCAAGGCTCAGACACAGATCCTCTCCAGGTTACCCGGTAAGTGCGGCTGTTGAGGTAGGATGAGAAAAGGGAGCGCAGAGCCTGAGATACCAGGTCCTGATGGGAGGAAATAAAAATCGGGTGGTTCACTGTGTCAAATGCCGCAGAAAGGTCTAGAAGGATAAGGACAGATGAGAGAGAGGCTACTTTAGCAGTGTGAAGTTACTCAGAGACAGCAATGAGGGCAGTCTCTGTTGGGTGGAAATTAAGTCTGCCTTGTGGTTAGCTGACTGACACAACACCTGTGACGAGGTGTTGTGTGTTTGTAAAACTGGTGGGAAAGATAACAGAATTTAATTGAATCAGGGCCAGGTCATACTGTAATGGGTCAATCAGGGACAGGTAGGACTGTACTGGGTCCAACAGGGCCAGAGACAACTAGACCGGTTCTACTACATGGGAACACAAAGCAGGTGGTCTACGTCGGTTCAAAGGAGCTGTGATCTGAGAGGTCTCCATGTTCAGTGTGAACAGGAATGAAGCGGGCCAATCTCTGTCCCGATCTAGGTCTCTTAGGACTTCATGCTGCTTTCATGTGATGTTGGAGGAGTACACCTCATCCAGAGTCCTAGCCTCAGAGCTTCTTTGACATCTCTGCTGCTCTAAAAGGAGCCGAATGGATCACTTTTGTGTTCTTTTTATGTTTTATTTATTTGGGTTGGGAGAGATCAGTCAGAATTTATTATAATATAATATAACTCTATTCCCACACAACTGGTCTATACAAGGTCCCAAACAGGGTCAGAGATAATGGGTCGGTCTGTCTGTACAGGTAGCCCGGAGCTGAGGTGAGGCTTCTTGTGATTGGTGGCCATGGTGCCCCGGCCTTCATCGGGGGAGCTGTGGGGGCTCCATCTGATGCCCCCCCGCATCCTGGTGGACTGCTGCCTGCCCAACGGTACGACTGGTTCTCTTCTGTTCTACTCTGATGATAGTAAGATCAGTGAATCATAATAGTTATGATGTTTCAGGGATGATGGTGAGTCTGGAGTGTCTCAGAGAAACTCCTCTCATCAGCATCAAGCAGCAGCTCTTCGCAGAGGCCAGGAAGTACCCGCTGTACCACCTGTTGCAGGTACATCCTGTCTGACCTTGGACCCCGTCTCCTATTTATACGGGCAGTAACATCTGTAATAATCGCTGCTCTATGATTGGCCAGGAGGAGTCGAGTTACATCTTTGTGGGCGTGACCCAGGAGGCGGAGAGGGAGGAGTTTTACGATGAGACGAGGCGACTCTGCGATCTCCGACTGTTTCACCCAATCCTGAAGGTCATCGAGCCACTGGGTAACCGGGAGGAAAAGATCCTGAACCGAGAAATAGGTAACGCCAAATGTCTCGACCGCCATTGGTCAACAAACATGTCATCACCCGTCACCGGCATCTCACCAGAGAGCGGTTGTTGGCCAACTCAGAACCAACTCATCCAATCAAGGCCAAGTAAAAAGGAACATGAAACAGGTTCCAAGCCGGATTAGTTCCAAAGCACGGCCAATCGGGGCACAGCTGGAGATCTTTCATAAGAGTTTCTAATGTACAGCTTCAAATTGTCCTGACTTTGACTCATAAGAGTTTCTTATGTACAACATAAAGGCAACAAATGTCTGGGCCCTCATTAGTCTGTCATCAAACATCTTTTCACCGATTGCTTTTCATCCCATGACCTCACCACCGAATATGACCTCATCGCTCACCAAACTCCATCTCCCAGATTTCCACCCTTACACTAAAATCGTCCCTGTGTTCAGGGTTTGCCATCGGGATGCCCGTCTGTGAGTTTGAGATGATGAAGGACCCGGAGGTTCAAGACTTCCGTCGCTCCATACTGAGCGTGTGCAGAGAGGCCATGGAAGAGAGAGAGGGGGGAGGGGCCCACAGCCATGCGCTCTACGTTTACCCCCCCAACGTGGAATCCAGCTCCCAACTCCCACAGCATATCTACAGAAAGCTAGACAAAGGTACTCCCCCTGCTTAAATTACAGCCCCACCTCAACAAGTGAAAATACAAAACATCAACAGACTCTTTAATGCTCCAATAAGAAATGTGACCTCAGCCTGGATTAAATTGATGAGATCTATGGTATGGTAGAAGGCCTCCCACATGTGAACCCTCAGGTTCACCCCATCTATGGGGTGCAGAGCAGAGATTATCCAAGCAGAACCCATGAATACGGCCAATCACAAAGAGACAACTTTAGGTTGAGGCTCCAAGATCCTTGCAGAAACAGAGCACACACTCTCATAGAATTACAGCCACAGAACACTGGAAATACAGACTACAATGATCCATGAGCCACTTTCTGGAGGATGCTCTGAATTCTGTGAATCTGTAGGGATAGAAAAGATCAAATGAAAGTAAGATGATGTCTCTCTCTCTACCTGTCTCTGCAGGGAGGTTGATTGTGACCATCTGGGTCATCGTGTCTCCGTCCAACTCTAAACAGAAATACACCCTGAAGGTAAAGTCTGTTGGTTTGAGTCACTTTCATGCTGCAAACTGACAGGACTCCTTCAAGCTCTCCTACTGAATAGGAATTGGTCATGTGAGAGCATTCATTTACTTCAATTTGTGCTCTCAAATTACAGCTCACGTGAAACAGATTCATATGTTAATGTAGAACAGGGGTGTCCTAACTTTTTTCACTGAGGGCCATACACTAAACAATTTACGAAAGTCTGGGCCACTCACTAGAAGTGAGTTATATGGCCTCACCTCTATTAAAGTTAACTAAATGAATCAAATTAGGTCAATGATGCCTATATATATATATATATATATATATATATATATATATATATTTGAAAAAAACATTCTGCATTACAACTTTCCATTAATGGGTTTTCATTTATTTTGTTACAAAAAGGGTTGGCAACTCATTCTCAACAGCAGCCTGCTTCTCAGTCAGGATGGTAAACCATTCACAGCCCTGTATACAGGGAGAAAACCAAGGGTATGGGTACATTTAGACTATTCAATTAAATTCAGTTTATTTTATATAGCCCAATATCACAAATTATGAATTTGCCTTAGAGGGCTTTACAATCTGTACACATACGACATCCCTGACCTTTGACCTCATATCGGATCAGGAAAAACTCCCCAAAAGTACTAAAAACACTTTCACAGGGAAAAAAAGGGAACAAACCTTTAGGAGAGCAACAGAGGAGGATCCCTCTCCCCGGATGGACAGAAGCAATAGATGTCATGTGTACAGATGAACAGCGTTATCAGAGTTACAACACATTCAATGAATATGACAGAAATTATGAATAATGAGTAGTAGGCATGGACCACGATCCAGCCCTATCTATAAGCACTATTAAACAGGAAAGTCTTAAGTCTATTCTTGAATGAGGTGACTGTGTCTGCCTCCAGGACTGAAAGTGGAAGCTGGTTCCATAAAAGAGGAGCTTGATAACTGAAGGCTCTTGCTCCCATCCTACTTTGTAGGACTCTAGGAACCACAAGTAGCCCCGCATTTAGTGAGCGCAGCTCTCTAGTGGGGCAATATGGTACTACAAGCTCCTTAAGATATGATGGTGCATCACTGTAACAACTCCTGTACCCTCCCCGGGTTTCCCCCCCAGCACCAAGGAATGAGCACACTGAGTGTAACGTTTGGCAATATACTTTGTTCAGATCTCTGCTCTGCCGGTCCCCTGCTCCATCTCCAACGCACCAGTAATGCAAAAGTTATCGTCAACTCCCCGCAAAAAAAATGAACAGCTGAGCGGTGTCTGTGCTTTCTTCACACACATCGAAAAAGCACTTTAACAGCTTTATCTGACACCCGGTGCTTTAAGTTAGCTGACACGTCTTCGATCTGCTGCAGAACTGTATTAGTGGATGTGCTCAAGTTGTTGAACGTCAGCATCTTTTCTGGGCACATTATTCCTGCGACTTTAGTGAGGCGCTGTTTGTGAAGTCGCCGCTGGAGAAAGGTTTCCCGTGTCGCACTACGAGTTGAGCGACCTCACAGCTGGCTAGTGTGTTATTTATATGTGTATACATAGAAATACTACACTAGTGTGGATGTTTCCTGTGTTTTGTTCGGACGGTAAAAATACGATTGCTGAGCTAGCAGGCTAGCTGCTGTTTGCTAAACGGTGTCTTCTTGCTCGGCACCAGTGTAAGACGCGTACGTCTGATGCTTGGTTTCAAGGTGTCGTTGTACATAATAATCTTTCATTACGGCAACAGTTTCATTGCAAATCAAACAGGCACCCTTCCCCTTGACTTCTTTGAAAAAATATTTGAAAAAATATTTTCCCACCGTGTCTGAAATGTTCTACACTTGCTATCTTTCGTTTATTTGGTTCTGCCATTGGTCATCCGCGGCAAAACCTTTTCTTTGATTCCTTTTGTTTTGCGGAGAATCTGCCGTGTTGAAGCCAGTAGTCCACCTAGTGGTGACCCTAAGAACTACAATACACTCAAGTGCAAGTTTCATGTGTGGGCCATATTCCAATAGTGCCGAGATTTAAGTCATGCTTTCAGGGATCTAAAAAGGAAAATCTATACTAAAAACAGTTGCATGTGATGCGATGATACAAGAACTGTTGTAAATTGACGTTACATTGTACAAACTGAACCAGTCTCCACATGCTGGATAAAGCTTCTAGTCCCATAAGGAGTCATAGCACCACTTACTGACAACGGGAAGTCATCATATGACAAAGATCATCCAACTTCGCCCACAATTGGAAAAGATTGCAAGTGCTTGCCAAGACAGATGATTTCAATTGGCCACATGGTGGTGCTGTAATCAACATCCAAAAATGAAATTTTGGAAAGGCCACTCCCCTCACACCGTAAGTTCCCCTGACTGGATCCTATAAAACATTTCTCCTCATAGACTGTAGGTCTGATTGAACCAAGCTTATCAATTTAATATCTTATTGAGTTATATATGGTTATGGACCAATGAACCTCTCAAGGAAGAGGCTCAGAACATAGCCAACAACCGTTGTGTCCACACAAGTACCTCAAACATACCCTGAAAGTTTCAGGGTGCTACAAATGCAAAAGAAAAGAGACAATAAATCTGAATTTTTTTCACTTTTGATTCCTTTAGGTGACTCAAATACGTCCACAGCAGTACTTTGCTGTGCTCCTGTCCTGACATACAGACATCCTCCATCAGCTGGAGGTTGAGACCCACATTACAGACTGTTTACAACCGGATCTTATTATTCGGTCCTTTCAGCACAGATGTTGCTGTAAATGAACACGCTGCTGGTTTGTTTGCTACCTGAAGATTGTATCTAGAACAAACAACAGCAGTGATTGTGTGATTTCAGGTGAGTCATGACAGTTTACCTGAGCAGCTGATAGCCGAGTCCATCAGGAAGAAAAGCCGGTCGATGCACCTGTCACCTCAACAGCTACGCCTCTGTGTCCAGGAGTACCAGGGGCAGTACATCCTGAAGGTACACCTGTCTGTCTGTCTGTCTGTCTGACTGTGTCCAGGAGTACCATGGGCAGTACATCCTGAAGGTACACATGTCTGTCTGTTTGACTGTGTCCAGGAGTACCATGGGCAGTACATCCTGAATGTACGTCTGTCTGTCTGTCTGTGTCCAGGATTACCAGGGGCAATACATCCTTAACATACACCTGTCTGTCTGTCTGCCTGCCTGTCTGTCTGTCTGTCTGTCTGTTGGTCTGACTGTCCAGGAGTACCAGGGGCAGTACATCCTGAAGGTACATCTGTCTGTCTGTCTGTCTGTGTCCAGGAGTACCATGGGCAGTATATCCTGAATGTACGTCTGTCTGTCTGTATGTCTGTCTGTCTGTCTGTGTCCAGGATTACCAGGGGCAATACATCCTTAACGTACACCTGTCTGTCTGTCTGTCTGTCTGTTGGTCTGACTGTCAAGGAGTACCAGGGGCAGTACATCCTGAAGGTACATCTGTCTGTCTGTCTGTGTCCAGGAGTACCATGGGCAGTATATCCTGAATGTACACCTGTCTGTCTATCTGTTTACCTGTCTGTCTGTCTGTCGGTCTGACTGTGTCCAGGAGTACCAGGGGCAATACATCCTGAACGTACACCTGTCTGTCTGTCTGTTTGCCTGTCTGTCTGTCTGACTGTGTCCAGGAGTACCAGGGGCAATACATCCTGAACGTACACCTGTCTGTCTGTCTGTCTGCCTGTCTGTCTGTCTGTGTCCAGGAGTACCAGGGGAAGTACACCCTGAAGCTACACATGTCTGTCTGTTTGACTGTGTCCAGGAGTACCATGGGCAGTACATCCTGAATGTACGTCTGTCTGTCTGTCTGTGTCCAGGATTACCAGGGGCAATACATCCTTAACATACACCTGTCTGTCTGTCTGTCTGTTGGTCTGACTGTCCAGGAGTACCAGGGGCAGTACATCCTGAAGGTACATCTGTCTGTCTGCCTGATTCACCTATATGCCTGTCTCCTCAGGTGTGTGGCTGTGATGAGTACCTGTTGGAGAAGTATCCTCTCAGTCAGTACAAGGTAACAACTTCACTCTGAAAACACAAACCTTCATGGAGGAGCTTATGAGTATGACCTGTCTCTCTGCAGTATATCCGGTCCTGTATCATAGTGGGTCGTCTTCCACATCTGATGCTGGTCTCCAAAGACAGTCTCTACTCTCAGCTACCTGCCTCTGGCTTTGTCACACCATCATACAGGTACAACAGCCAATCAGTATCTCTGACACTTATCACAGCCAATTAGGAGCTTTTACAGGTGAACTGTAGCGAGGTGGAAGATGTTTGTTGTTTGTGTTTCAGTCGTCGGACTCCTCAGCCGTCTCCCTGTCCAGGAGGAGGTGATGGTTCTCCTCCTCGCTCTCTGTGGGCCTTCAACACTCTGCTGAGGGTACGACTGCTCTGTGCCACTTACGTCAACGTCAACATCCGGGACATCGACAAGGTTCGTGACCACATGTTCCTTTGTCTTGGATCTGGTCTGTTCTTGTGTGCTTGTGTTCTCGTGTTCTAGTGTTCTCATATTCTCGTGTTCTCGTGTTCTAGTGTTCTCATATTCTCGTGTTCTCGTGTTCTAGTGTTCTCATATTCTCGTGTTCTCATGTTCTCGTGTTCTTCTGTTCTTGTGTACTTGTGTTGTGGTGTTCTTGTGTTCTAATGTTATTTTGTTCCCATGTTCTTGTGTTTTGTATTCTCATGTTCACATGTTCTTTTGTTCTTGTGTTCTTGTGTTCTCATATTCACATGTTTTTGTGTTCTTGTGTTCTTCTGTTCACATGTTCTTCTGTTCCCATGTTCTTGTGTTCTTCTATACTTGTGTTTTCTGTTCTCGTGTTCTCATGTACTTCTGTTCTCATATTCTTGTGTTGTCATGTTTCTGTGTTCTCGTGTTCTTGTTTTATGTTCTTGTATTCTTGCATCCTTGTGTTGTCCATCCATCCATTATCACCCGCTTATCCGGGGTCGAGTCGCGGTGGCAGCAGGTTCAGCAGGCCGACCCAGGCTTCCCTCTCACCCGCAACACTTAATCCCTCCAGCGTGTCCTCGGTCTTCCCCGGGGCCTCCTACCAGTTGGACGTGCCCGGAAAACCTCTAATGGGAGGCGTCCAGGAGGCATCCTGACTAGATGCCCGAACCACCTCAGCTGACTCCTTTCGACACGAAGGAGCAGCGACTCGACTCCAAGCTCCCCCCTGATGTCCGAGCTCCTTACCCTATCTCTAAGGCTGAGCCCGGCCACCCTACGGAGGAAGCTCATTTCGGCCGCTTGTATCCCAGATCTCGTTCTTTCGGTCACGACCCAGAGTTCGTGACCATAGGTAAGGGTTGGAACGTAGACCGACCAGTAAATGGAGAGCCTTGCGGCTCAGCTCCCTCTTCACCAAGACGGACCGGTACAGCGCCTGTTTTACTGCTGCAGCCGCACCGATCCGCCTGTCGATCTCCCGCTCCACCTTACCCTCACTCGTGAACAAGACCCCGAGATACTTGAACTTCTTTGCTTGGGGTAGGCAGTTTGCCCCCACCTGGAGGGAGCAATCCGCCGGTTTCCGGCAGAGCACCATGGCCTCAGATTTGGAAGTGCTAACTCTCATCCCTGCCGCTTCGCACTCGGCTGCAAAACGCCCCGGTGAATGCTGGAGGTCACGGTCCGAGGAGGCAAACAGGAACACATCATCCGCAAACAGCAGAGAGGCGATCCCGAGACTCCCGAACTGGATCCTCTCCGCCCCCTGGCTGCGCCTAGATATCCTGTCCATGAAGGTCACGAACAGGACCGGTGATAAAGGGCAGCCCTGGCGGAGGCCAACACCCACCGGGAACGTGTCTGACTTACTACCGAGGAGACGAACACAGCTCCTACTGCAGGCGTACAGAGACCGGATGGCCCGTGCCAACGGGTCCGGCACCCCATACTCCCGCAGCACCCCCCACAAAAACCCCCGAGGGACCCGGTCGAAAGCCTTCTCCAGGTCTACAAAAGCACATGTAAACTGGTTGGGCAAACTCCCAGGACCCCTCCAGTAATCTTGCGAGGGTAAAGAGCTGGTCCACTGTTCCACGACCGGGACGGAATCCGCACTGTTCGTCTTGAATCTGAGGTTCGACAAGCGGTCGGAGCCTCCTCTCCAGCACCCTGGCATAAGCTTTTCCCGGGAGGCTGAGCAGTGTGATACCACGATAGTTCGAGCACACTCTCCGGTCCCCCTTCTTGAAAATGGGAACCACCACCCCGGTCTGCCAGTCCATGGGCACTGTTCCCGACCCCCATGCGACACTGAAAAGGCGTGTCAACCAAGACAGCCCAACAATGTCCAGCCCTTTCAGCATCTGAGGGCGGATCTCATCCACCCCTGGCGCCTTGCCACCAAGGAGCTTTTTGACTACCTTAGCGACCTCTGCCAGGGATATGGGTGAAACCACCCCAAAGTCTTCCGGCGCTGCCCCCTCTCCGGGGGACATGTTGGCCGGGTTTAGGAGTTCCTCAAAGTGCTCTTTCCACCGCCCGATGATGTCCCCAGTCCATGTCAGCAGTTCCCCCCCCCTGCTGAGAACAGCCTGGGGTAGACCCTGCTTTCCCTTCCTGAGCCGTCGGATGGTTTGCCAGAACTTCCTTGAGGCCAACCGAAAGTCCTTCTCCATGGCCTCCTCGAACTCCTCCCATGCCCGAGTTTTAGCCTCCGCGACCATCGCCACTGCAGCCCTTCTTGCCCGCCGGTACCCGTCAGCTGCTTCAGGAGACCCCTGGGCCAGCCAGGCCCGAAAGGCCTCCTTCTTCAGTTTGACGGCTTCCCTCCTCCCCGGTGTCCACCACCGGGTTCTCGGGTTGCCGCCACGTCAGGCACCGATGACCTTCCGGCCACAGCCCCGAGCAGCCGCGTCCACAATAGAGGCTTTGAACAAGGTCCACTCGGATTCCATGTCCCCAGCCTCCCTCGGGATTTGTGAGAAGTTCTTCCGGAGGTGGGAGTTGAAGACCTCCCGGACAGGATCCTCTGCCAGACGTTCCCAGTTCACCCTCACTACACGTTTGGGCTTGCCAGGTCTTTCTAGCCGAGTCCCCCGCCATTTGATCCAACTCACCACCAGGTGGTGATCAGTTGACAGCTCTGCTCCTCTCTTCACCCGAGTGTCCAAGACATACGGCCGCAGATCAGATGATAGGATTACAAAGTCGATCATTGATCTCCGGCCTAAGGTGTTCTGGTACCAGGTACACTTATGAGCCACCTTATGTTCGAACATGGTGTTCGTTATGGACAAACTGTGGCTAGCACAGAAGTCCAACAACAAAACACCATTCGGGTTCAGATCGGGCAAGCCGTTCCTCCCAATCACGCCTCGCCAGGTTTCTCTGTCATTGCCCACGTGAGCGTTGAAGTCTCCCAGGAGAACTATGGAGTCGGCAGGCGGCGCCCTTTCCAGGACCCCTCCCACCGACTCCAAGAAGGCCGGATACTCCGAAATGCTGTTCGGTGCATAACCACAAACAACAGTCAGAGCCTTACTCCCCGCAACCCGTAGGCGCAGGGAGGCGACCCTCTCGTTCCCCGGGGAAAACTCCAACACAGCTGCGCTCAGCCGGGGGCTCGTGAGTATCCCCACTCCCGCCCGGCGCCTCTCACCCTGGGCAACTCCAGAAAAGGACAAAGTCCAACCCTTGTCCAGGAGCTTGGTTCCAGAGCCCATGCTGTGCGTGGAGGTGAGCCCAACTATATCTAGCTGGTACCGCTCCGCCTCCTGCACCAGCTCCGGCTCTTTCCCCGCTAGTGAGGTGACGTTCCACGTCCCTAGAGCTAGTCTATGCCGCCGGCGATCGGCCCGCCCAGGTCTCCCGCCTGGCCCGCCGCCCGGTCTACATAGCACCCGACCCCGATAATTCTCCCTGCGGGTGGTGGGTCCACAGGGTGACTGCTGCTCCATGGTGTTTTTTCGGGCTGAGCCCGACCGGGCCCCATGGGCGAAAGCCCGGCCACCAGACGCTCGCCGACGAACTCCCCTCCTGGGTCTTGCTCCGGGAGGATGCCCCGGTTTCCCTTGTCCGGGCAAGGTAGCTTCAGTCCGTGGGCTGCTTATCATCAGGGTTTATTGAACCGCTCTTAGTCTGGGCTCTCCCCCGAGACCTGTTTGCCTTGGGAGACCCTACCAGGGGCTGATGCCTCGGACAACATAGCTCCCAGGATCACTGAGCCACTCAAACTCCTCCACCACGTTAAGGTGGCGATTCATAGGAGGAGCCTTGTGTTGTGTTCTTTTGTCTCTTTGTGGTTTGATTGTGTGTCTTTGTGGTCGTTTTGTGTCTCTTTGTGGTTGTTTTGTGTCTTCTTTTGACTCCCGTAAAGCTTGAAATATGTCCTATGTGTGTCTTGGTCTGTAGATCTATGTGAGGACAGGTATCTATCATGGTGGAGAGCCGCTCTGTGACAACGTCAACACACAGAGAGTACCCTGCTCCAACCCCAGGTAACAAACACCAAGTATATACATTCTGAATATTGTAACGTCTATGAGTGTCCTGCTCCGAGAAGAGAGGGGGGTAAAGGGGGAACAGGGCCCACCGAGTGACCCCAGAGGGAATAATGTCCCTCACCGATATTGGTGGAAGCCTTCGGCCTTTTATCTCACTCTGTAGTTTGATCGTTTCATTCAAGTTTGGGGAAGTCTGAAAAACTTGAACACTGAATATACACACTGAATATATACACACACTGAATATACACACTGAATATATACACACACTGAATAAACACACTGAATATATACACACACTGAATATATACACACACTGAATATACACACTGAATATATACACACACTGAATATATACACACACTGAATAAACACACTGAATATACACACTGAATATATACACACACTGAATATATACACACACTGAATAAACACACTGAATACATACACACACTGAATATATACACACACTGAATATACACACTGAATATATACACTGAATATATACACGCACTGAATATACACACTGAATACACACACTGAATATACACACACTGAATATACACACAGTTAATATATACACACACTGAATATACACACTGAATATATACACACACTGAATATACACACAGTTAATATATACACACACTGAATATACACACTGAATATATACACACACTGAATATACACACAGTTAATATATACACACACTGAATATACACACTGAATATACACACTGAATATATACACACACTGAATATATACACACACTGAATATATACACTGAATATATACACACACTGAATACACACACTGAATATATACACACTGAATATATACACTGAATATATACACGCACTGAATATACACACTGAATACACACACTGAATATACACACACTGAATATACACACAGTTAATATATACACACACTGAATATACACACTGAATATATACACACACTGAATATACACACAGTTAATATATACACACACACTGAATATACACACTGAATATATACACACACTGAATATACACACAGTTAATATATACACACACTGAATATACACACTGAATATACACACTGAATATACACACTGAATATATACACACACTGAATATACACACACTGAATATATACACACACTGAATACACACACTGAATATATACACACTGAATATACACACACTGAATATACACACACTGAATATACACACCGAAGATACACACACTGAATATACACACACTGAATATACACACCGAAGATACACACTGAATATACACACTGGATAATATATACACACAAATACGCACAGGTAAGTTATGGCCTATGACCACCTGTCTCTCTTAGCTCTGTGTCTCACCCCCTGTCTCATGTCCTACCTGTCTGTCTGTCTCCATGTGGAATGAGTGGCTGGCCTATGACCACCTGTCTCTCTTAGCTCAGTGTCTCACCCCCTGTCTCATGTCCTACCTGTCTGTCTCCAGGTGGAATGAGTGGCTGGCCTATGACATCTACCTGGCGGATCTACCTCGCTCAGCCAGACTCTGCCTGTCGATCTGCTCTGTGAAGGGAAGGAAAGGAGCCAAGGAGGTGAGATGGGAAGGAGACAAGCACTCATAAACACACAAAGGAACCAAAGACAGAGTGACTGAATCCACCTGTCTGTCCCTCTCACCTGTGTCTCTCAGGAGCACTGTCCTCTGGCCTGGGGGAACGTGAACCTGTTCGACTACACTGACATTCTGGTTTCGGGTAAAGTGGCTCTGAGTCTTTGGCCGGTCCCTCACGGCCTCGAGGACCTCCTCAATCCCATCGGTGTCGCAGGTTCAAATCCCAACAAGGTAAACAATGTGTCTGGCTACCTGTCTGTCTCTCTGCATGTAGATCACAATGAATAACTTACCCATTGATCGTCCCCCCCGCAGGAGACTCCCTGTGTGGAGCTGGAGTTCTCCTGGTTTAATCAGACTGTCGTGTTTCCTGATGAGCAGCAAATAGAAGAGCATGCTAACTGGACCATCAGCAGAGAGCTGGGCTACAACTACTGCCACGGAGTGGTAATACCTGTATATATGTAGACAGTACAGTATATATACGTATATGTATATATATATACGTATATGTATATGTATATACAGTATATATATATATATATATATATATATAAGTATATATATAAGTATATATATATATAAATGTATTTTTTTTAAAAAGTATATATATATATATATATATATATATATATATATAAATGTATAGATAGATAGATACATTTGAAGAAATGTGTTTGTAGCAGCAGCAAACAAAGTTATCTACCTGTCTCCCCCCATCTCTCTTCACCCTGTCTCCTTGCCTCTACCTGTCTCCCCCCCATCTCTCTTCACCCTGTCTCCTTCCCTCTACCTGTCTCCCCCCATCTCTCTCCCCCTGTCTCCTTCCCTCTACCTGTCTCCCCCCATCTCTCTTCACCCTGTCTCCTTGCCTCTACCTGTCTCCCCCATCTCTCTTCACCCTGTCTCCTTGCCTCTACCTGTCTCCCCCATCTCTCTTCACCCTGTCTCCTTCCCTCTACCTGTCTCCCCCCATCTCTCTTCACCCTGTCTCCTTGCCTCTACCTGTTTCCCCCCATCTCTCTTCACCCTGTCTCCTTCCACCTGTCTCCCCCCATCTCTCTTCACCCTGTCTCCTTCCCTCTACCTGTCTCCCCCATCTCTCTTCACCCTGTCTCCTTGCCTCTACCTGTCTCCCCCCATCTCTCTTCACCCTGTCTCCCCCCATCTCTCTTCACCCTGTCTCCTTGCCTCTACCTGTCTCCCCCCATCTCTCTTCACCCTGTCTCCCCCCATCTCTCTTCACCCTGTCTCCTTGCCTCTACCTGTCTCCCCCCATCTCTCTTCACCCTGTCTCCTTCCCTCTACCTGTCTCCCCCCATCTCTCTTCACCCTGTCTCCCCCCATCTCTCTTCACCCTGTCTCCTTGCCTCTACCTGTCTCCCCCTGTCTCCTTGCCTCTACCTGTCTCCCCCCATCTCTCTTCACCCTGTCTCCTTCCCTCTACCTGTCTCCCCCCATCTCTCTTCACCCTGTCTCCTTGCCTCTACCTGTCTCCCCCTGTCTCCTTCCCTCTACCTGTCTCCCCCCATCTCTCTTCACCCTGTCTCCTTCCCTCTACCTGTCTCCCCCTGTCTCCTTCCCTCTACCTGTCTCCCCCCATCTCTCTTCACCCTGTCTCCTTCCCTCTACCTGTCCCCCCCATCTCTCTTCACCTTGTCTCCTTCCCTTTACCTGTCTCACCCCCATCTCTCTTCCCCCTGTCTCCTGCCCTCTACTTGACTCCCCCCTCTCTCTCCCACCTGTCGCCTTCCCTCTACCTGTCTCCTCAGAGCAGTCGTCTGGCCTGTGACAGCAGAACTTCAGCAGCTGATGCAGAGCAGCTTCATTCTCTTTCCTCCAGAGATCCTCTCTATGAACTCTCCGAGCAGGAGAAGGACTTCCTGTGGAGGCACAGGTGAGGGGCGTGGCTTCCTGTGGAGGCACAGGTGAGGAGTGTGGCTTCCTGTGGAGGTACAGGTGAGGAGTGTGGCTTCCTGTGGAGGCACAGGTGAGGGACGTGGCTTCCTGTGGAGGCTCATGTGAGGGGCGTGGCTTCCTGTGGAGGCCCAGGTGAGGAGCGTGGCTTTCTGTCTCTCTGACTTTAATATCCTTCTTCTCTACCTGTCTGTCTCTCTGACTTTAATATCGTTCTTCCCTACCTGTCTCTCTCTCTCTCTGACTTTATTATCGTTCTTCTCTACCTGTCTCTCTCTCTCTCTCTGACTTTATTATCGTTCTTCTCTACCGGTCTCTCTGACTTTAAGATCGTTCTTCTCTACCTGTCTCTCTGACTTTATTATTGTTCTTCTCTACCTGTCTCTCTGACTTTATTATCGTTCTTCTCTACCTGTCTCTCTGACTTTATTATCGTTCTTCTCTACCTGTCTCTCTGACTTTATTATCGTTCTTCTCTACCGGTCTCTCTGACTTTAAGATCGTTCTTCTCTACCTGTCTCTCTGACTTTATTATCGTTCTTCTCTACCTGTCTCTCTGACTTTAATATCGTTCTTCTCTACCTGTCTCTCTGACTTTATTATCGTTCTTCTCTACCTGTCTCTCTGACTTTAATATCGTTCTTCTCTACCTGTCTCTCTGACTTTAAGATCATTCTTCTCTACCTGTCTCTCTCTCTGCAGACATTACTGTGTAAACATGCCAGAGTCTCTTCCTAAGCTGCTTATGTCCGTTAAATGGAATTCCAGAGACGAAGTATCTCAGGTACGAAACACATCATCAGGGTCATGATGACTTCTCTATTTCAGTTCTTCGCATCAGTTACCAGTCTGCCCCCCCCCCCTTAACCCCCCCTACACCTCTTCATCCTCCTCCTCCTCAGATGTACTGTTTGCTGAAGGAGTGGCCTCTGATGGAACCTGAATCTGCTCTGGAGTTGTTGGACTGTAACTTTCCTGATCCGATGGTCCGAGAGTTTGCTCTGCGCTGCCTGGTGCAAGGCCTGACTGACGACAAGCTGTCCCAGTACCTGCTGCAGCTCGTTCAGGTGCATTTACTCCCTCATTTCCTGGATCACCTTAATGTACAGGTGTAACAATTCTCCCTCCTAATCAAACCTAAGGGGAAAAGTACAACGCTATTTTAAAGGAATGGGCAGATCTGATATTGAGTGTTGAGTCCCTGCTTAATATGATTGAAACCACCACGAACAGCAAATGTGAAACAGTCATAAAAGAAACCAAACAGTCAATTGCAGACGCCAATTGTGACAAACAAACAATTAACCTCTCCCAAAGTATAATTCCCGAAGTCCCGAAGTCTCTTAATGTCCCCAAAAGAAAGTCCATGACAAAACAACCAAAAGCCACCAAACAAAGTTCAAGACCAGCGGAAACATGGTGAGGCGCCACGTTACCTTCACCCCGCGCTACCTTCACCCCGCGCTACCTCACCACAGTCCATTTAGCTGGTGGGTCCAGGGTGCCGTATTCCTGCAGTCTTCTACTTGTAATTCCACACGGTTTAGTACGGATCCACAGCGAAGCAGTCACCCGAATAACACGGTGTCCTGAGTCCACTAAACGCCGACCGCCGCTTGTCCGTGCGCTCCTCCGAAAAACCCTTGCGTCTCCCCCCGTCACATTTTATACCCGATGACAAATACAAATAATAATAATAATAACAATAGTACACAATCCTATTTAAACCCAAGCTCACACTTCAGGCCACTGATAACGTTTCACCTCCTGGTGCAGGTAGGTTTGATCTCCTGGTCCAGGTAGGCTTCCCCTCCTGGTCCAGGTATGTTCCACCTCCTGGTCCAGGTATGTTCCACCTCCTGGTCCAGGTATGTTTTACCTCCTGGTGCAGGTACGTTCCACCTCCTGGTGCAGGTTTCATTCGTTATTCAGCAGTTCTGTGGTCAAAGACAAGACCCACCCTTCTCTGGCTCTGATGAGCTTCATACCCTCATATTCTTCACCAAACCACTCTCACTCCTACCCAATCCAGCCTATCAGAGGCAGCGAGTACCAGCCAATCAGAGGCAATGTAGGGCAGCTCATGCCTGTGCCATAGCAGAATGTGTGCTTTTGGCACAAGGACCAACTCCATCTCTGAATTGTGTGTTTGCAGGTGTTAAAGTATGAGATGTACCTGGACAACCCTTTGGCTCGTTTCCTGATAAAGAAAGCTCTGACCAATCAGAGGATAGGACACTTCTTCTTCTGGCATCTCAAGTGAGGAACCCAACCTGTGAAATGAAGGAAACGTTCCCCATAGATCTAAAGATCTAAGAGTCAAACTAACTGAAACTCTGTTCTCAGGTCAGAGATGCACAACAAGACGGTATCCCGGCGGTTTGGTTTGCTGCTGGAAGCTTTCTGCAGGGCCTGTGGCATGTACCTGAAACACCTGAACAGACAGGTGAGCACTGAAACACCTTAACAGACAGATGAACACTGAAACACCTTAACAGACATGTGTGCACTGAAATACCTTAACAGACAGGTGAGCACTGAAACACCTGAACAGACAGGTGAGCACTGAAACACCTTAACAGACATGTGAGCACTGAAACACCTTAACAGACAGGTGAGCACTGACACACCTTAACAGACATGTGAGCACTGAAACACCTGAACAGACAGATGAACACTGACATACCTTAAGAGAAAGGTGATCACTGAAACACCTTGATAGCCACCTAGTGGTTCAGTGTGATTCTGCAGTCAAGAAGTGTGTGTGTGTGTTTGTGTTTGCAGGTGGAGGCCATGGATAAACTGGTTAATTTAACCGACACACTGAAACAAGAGAAGAAGGACGAAACACAAAAAGTATGAAAACAAAAACAGACCAAAAAAAAGTTTCTTCTATTTTCGAGGATGAGTGTGTGAAACTTAGAGACATCTAGTGGTGAGTTACTGAACTACGGTGGCTTTCAGGTACAGAGAGGTATCTTTATTACTATAAGGAGCTGCTTCACTCTGGAGTGATCTCTGGTGGGTCCTTTGGTCGGTCCTCTGGAGTTACCTCTGGTGGGTCCTTTGGTCGGTCCTCTGGAGTTACCTCTGGTGGGTCCTTTGGTCGGTCCTCTGGAGTGTCCTTTGGTGGGTCCTCTCACAGATCTCATGGCGGCTCTGAGACGGCCCCTTACAGAGTGGACACTGGAGTCAAGCAGCGCTGCATCATTGCACCAGTCCACCTCAACTGAGGGAGTCCCACTCGTGTCCAGGACTGACGATAGTTGCTCTCTAAAGTAGACCTCCAGAGCATCTTCAAGGCTTTTGCCAGAACTAACTGGCTTCTGGGATTTTATCTAAATCAAGAATGTTCAGATGTTGCTAAAATCTACAGCATCACCACTACCACGTTAGACACATGCCACAAATCCTTTACGGGCAGCTGAAGGAAGGGCAACCCTAACCCTATAACAAAGTCCATACAACATCTCACAACTGGCAGGAGGGGACTGAACCCTCTGGGACAGGATGCTGAAGGCACAACCCAGGAAGGACCTTTAGTATCACAGAAAAAGAATGATGGGCTTCTCAAACCACCTCCTGTACAAGCACCCTCAAATGGATCAAGGACTGGCCTCTGCAGACCCACCTACAGGAGGCTTCCAGGGATGGCCCATAATGATGGTGATGGGATGTGGTGCGATTGGCTGATAATGATGTGTTGCTACGATGTAATTGGTTGACACTGATGTGCTGCTCCGATGTAATTGGTTGACACTGATGAGTTGCTGTGATGTAATTGGTTGACACTGATGTGTTGCTGTGATGTGATTGGTTGTCAGACTCAGATGAAGTTCCTGGTTGAACACATGTCTCGTCCAGATTACATGGAGGCTCTTCAGGGATTCGTGTCTCCTCTGAACCCTGTTCACCAGCTGGGGAACCTCAGGTAACACTTTAACTAACTAACAAAAACATTAACCCAACTAACTAACTAATTCACTAACACACATACCAACTAACTTACTGACTAACTAACACAGATACTCACTAACCAACTCACTAACTAATTCACAAGTCTACTCACTCACTTAATAACTAACTAACTAACCCACAAACTAACTATCTTTCTATCACTAACTAACTCACTCAATAACTTACTCATTCATTCACTCACTCAATAACTAACTCTAACTAACTCATGAACTAGTTAAGTGAAGCAATGTAAAGGTAAGAAAAGTGACATAATGTAAAGTAAAGTCATTTTAAGAACATAAAGAAAAAAGTGAATTGATCTCAATTAAGTGAAATAAAATGCATAAATAAATAAGAAAAGTGAAGTAATATCAAGTAAGGTGAGTTAACTTCAAGAAAAGTGCAGGGTCACGTGAAGTAAAGTCAAATAAAGTGAAGTGAAGTTTGTCTTCAGGCTGGAGGAGTGCAGGATCATGTAAAGTAAAGGAAGTGTGTTTGTGTCTTCAGGCTGGAGGAGTGCAGGATCATGTCTTCGGCAAAGCGCCCCCTGTGGTTGAACTGGGAGAACCCCGACATTATGTCTGAGCTGCTCTTTACCAACAACGAGGTCATCTTCAAGAACGGAGACGGTACTAGCTCAGTGCTAACAGGAGAACTCTGGGTTGTATGTAATGTAGTGTGTAATCTGTATTTGTGTGTGTGTGTGTGTGTGTGTGTGTGTGTGTGTGTGTTGCAGACCTGCGTCAGGACATGCTGACTTTGCAGATCATTAAGATTATGGAGAATATCTGGCAGAACCAAGGCCTGGACCTGCGGTGAGAACCGGTGACCCCTTCAGTGAAAGCTGTGACATCATAAAATACCTGGCTAACAGAGCGTTTGTGTGTGTCAGCATGCTGCCGTACGGCTGCCTGTCCATCGGCGACTGTGTTGGTCTCATCGAGGTGGTGAAGAACAGTTTCACCATCATGCAGATTCAGTGTAAAGGAGGCCTGAAGGGGGCGCTGCAGTTCAACTCCAACACACTACACCACTGGATCAAAGACAAGAACAGAGGAGAGGCGTCAGTACCTGTCCGTCTGAATACCTGTCTGTCTGTCGGCCTGTTTGTCAGTAGAGTTACATTCTTAATAATTCACAAATGAACTTCTCCAATTCATTGTCGAGAGGCATTTTTTTAAAGGCACAGGGATTAAGTTAGGCTTCCCTTTCACTGGCAACATATTCCGGCTCATTCTGGGCCATCCCGAGTCGTTCCAAGGCCAGCTGGGAGATATAATCCCTCCAGCGGGTCTTCCCCAGGGTCTCAGTAGGCATCCTAATAAGATGCCTGAACCACCTCAGCTGACTCCTTTCGACACAAAGGAGTAGCGCCTCATCTCCTTACCCTATCTCTAAGGCTGAGCCCTACAGAGAAAACTCATCTCCTTACCCTATCTCTAAGGCTGAGCCCTACAGAGGAAACTCATCTCCTTACCCTATCTCTAAGGCTGAGCCCTACAAAGGAAACTCATCTCCTTACCCTATCTCTAAGGCTGAGCCCTAAGGAGGAAACTCATCTCCTTACCCTATCTCTAAGGCTGAGCCCTACAAAGGAAACTCATCTCCTTACCCTATCTCTAAGGCTGAGCCCTACAGAGAAAACTCATCTCCTTACCCTATCTCTAAGGCTGAGTCATACAGAGGAAACTCATCTCCTTACCCTATCTCTAAGGCTGAGTCCTACAGAGGAAACTCATCTCCTTACCCTATCTCTAAGGCTGAGCCCTACAGAGGAAACTCATCTCCTTACCCTATCTCTAAGGCTGAGTCCTACAGAGGAAACTCATCTCCTTACCCTATCTCTAAGGCTGAGTCCTACAGAGGAAACTCATCTCCTTACCCTATCTCTAAGGCTGAGCCCTACAGAGGAAACTCATATCCTTACTCTATCTCTAAGGCTGAGCCCTACAGAGGAAACTCATCTCCTTATCCTATCTCTAAGGCTGAGCCCTACAGAGGAAACTCATCTCCTTACCCTATCTCTAAGGCTGAGTCCTACAGAGGAAACTCATCTCCTTACCCTATCTCTAAGGCTGAGCCCTACAGAGGAAACTCATCTCCTTACCCTATCTCTAAGGCTGAGCCCTACAGAGGAAACTCATCTCCTTATCCTATCTCTAAGGCTGAGCCCTACAGAGGAAACTCATCTCCTTACTCTATCTCTAAGGCTGAGCCCTAAGGAGGAACCTCATCTCCTTACCCTATCTCTAAGACTGAGCCCTACAGAGGAAACTCTTCTCCTTACTCTATCTCTAAGGCTGAGTCCTACAGAGGAAACTCATCTCCTTACCCTATCTCTAAGGCTGAGCCCTAAGGAGGAACCTCATCTCCTTACCCTATCTCTAAGACTGAGCCCTACAGAGGAAACTCTTCTCCTTATCCTATCTGTAAGGCTGAGTCCTATAGAGGAAACTCATCTCCTTACCCGATCTCTAAGGCTGAACCATATAGAGGAAACTAATCACAAACGTCATTCATGTTGATGTTGAAGTCTCCCAGGAGAACTATGGAGTCGGCCGGCGGCATGTCACCTGTCTGTCTCTCAGGTTAGGGTTAAGGTTGTGATATAATATCTGAACAGTACTAGATGTCACCTGTCTGTCTCTCAGGTATGACCGGGCCATCGACCTGTTCACCAGGTCCTGTGCAGGTTACTGCGTAGCCACCTTCATCCTGGGCATCGGAGACCGACACAACTCCAACATCATGGTGAAGGAGAACGGCCAGGTGAGCCGCTCCTCCCAGGATCCTGAAACTATCCAGACTCACCCTAACTCCTCCTCTTTCTCCTCCTCCTCTTCTTCCTCTTCCTCCAGCTCTTTCACATCGACTTTGGTCACTTTCTGGATCACAAGAAGAAGAAGTTTGGGTACAAGAGGGAGCGCGTTCCCTTCGTTCTGACTCAGGACTTCCTCATCGTCATCAGTAAAGGAGTCCAGGAGTCGACCAAGACCAAGGAGTTTGAGAGGTCTC
Source organism: Cyclopterus lumpus (assembly GCF_009769545.1). NCBI lineage: Eukaryota > Metazoa > Chordata > Actinopteri > Perciformes > Cyclopteridae > Cyclopterus > Cyclopterus lumpus. The sequence goes on along the minus strand of NC_046983.1, from coordinate 50,207 downwards.
GTCTGCACATCACCTATCAAATGCTGGTCCTACTGTCTCACCTCCTACATGTCTCACTCTCCATTTACCTGTCTGTGTGTCAGGTTCCAAGAGATGTGTTATAAAGCCTACTTGGCCATCCGTCAACACGCCAGCCTCTTCATCAACTTGTTCTCCCTCCTTTTGGGCTGCGGCATGCCGGAACTCCAGAGCTTTGACGACATCGCCTACCTGAGGAAAACGCTGGCTCTAGGTAAGACAGACAGGTTGGAGAGGGAGACAGGCTGAAAGACAGAAGATGGACCCACCTAACTGGTTCCTAACTGAGTGAAATGGCCTGACGTATCTCAGAGTAGTTGAGGAAAGGTGCTTCAGTGCTTCCTTCCATATCTCCTTGAGCTGAGGAAACACTGGACCATGCTTCACTAAAGGAAAGGGGATAATGGTGCCCAACTATTCCAACCATGGTAATGCAATAATGAAGTATTACTAATAAGATATGATAATCCTTTATTAGTCCCACAGCAGCAAAGGAAACTATTACATGAAGAATCAGTAAAAAATACAAATAAACAAGCTTGGCCTCTAAACAGTAAATCAACTTAGTGTGAGAAGGAGATCCTGCATCTCCTTCACTCACCAAGGGGAATGATGCATCTGCATTTGTACTGTGTAACATTGTAGTTTCATTACGACCAATGTCAATAACGTTACATCATTATTATGTCATCCTTATGAAAAGACTCCTCGTGAATTCTTCTTCACATATTTGAGGTCAAGGATTAATAAAAGACATCTGCTCTGTGTTCATATCACTAATTATGTAATTTCAGATTCCTCCTGCAGTCATCTCATTCCTTTCACCTGGTTACCTACAGCTCCCCTCATCAGTCTCTCAGTATTTATACCATTTGTGTGTGTGTGTGTGTGTGTGTATATATGTATATATATATATATGTATGTGTATATATATATATATATATACATACATTCATATATATATATATATATATATGAATGTATGTATATATGTATATGTATATATGTATATATATATATATATATATATATATATATATATATATATAGATAGTGCCATTCACTCTCCACCACATTGTCTGGAGTTCTAGATTTCTGGCACGGCGTATTAGACTTCTGCCTGACTTTTGGACTCTGAATACCTTTGCTGTGTCGGAAATGTGTTCTTGGTCTACTGGTGTTGATCCATTCCTGTCTTAAACCAGTAAAACTCAACTTAAGAGAAAAAATTCTCGGCCCATTTCAGTCTTTTACATAGGGTACCTTTTTTATCAGCCAATAGTAGCGAGCATTTGACAGAAAACTGATTCTGGTTGGCTAACAGTACCGTCAATCTCATTTTGGTTGATATAGAGAGATCCTACAGGCTGTTAGGATTAAAAGGAGGGGCATTAGGTTCATGCAGAAACTTTGCAGAAAGACTGTTCACATATTGTGATATGATTTGGGAGAGGTTTAAACCTGCAAAGAGATAATCATCCTAAAAGGGCTTTTTATTTTAATCTTTTCTTATTTTTTGCTGTGTGCCAACTTCATTTACTCTTAACCAGTAACATATATACTTATATCTACATATATGGCCAAATGTCACACGTTTATCTTTTTATCATAACACCAGAATTATTCAAATAGCCCTTTTGGTTGCAGAGATAAACCCGTGCTCAAGAGGACCAGTACAACTGAACTTCCTGCTTTAAACCAGTAAAACTGAACTTCCTGCTTTAAACCAGTAAAACTGAACTTCCTGCTTTAAACCAGTACAACTGAACTTCCTGCTTTAAACCAGTAAAACTGAACTTCCTGCTTTAAACCAGTACAACTGAACTTAAAACTGAACTTCCTGCTTTAAACCAGTACAACTGAACTTAAAACTGAACTTCCTGCTTTAAACCAGTAAAACTGAACTTCCTGCTTTAAACCAGTACAACTGAACTTCCTGCTTTAAACCAGTACAACTGAACTTCCTGCTTTAAACCAGTAAAACTGAACTTAAAACTGAACTTCCTGCTTTAAACCACTTCCTGCTTTAAACCAGTACAACTGAACTTCCTGCTTTAAACCAGTACAACTGAACTTCCTGCTTTAAACCAGTAAAACTGAACTTAAAACTGAACTTCCTGCTTTAAACCAGTAAAACTGAACTTCCTGCTTTAAACCAGTACAACTGAACTTCCTGCTTTAAACCAGTACAACTGAACTTCCTGCTTTAAACCAGTAAAACTGAACTTAAAACTGAACTTCCTGCTTTAAACCACTTCCTGCTTTAAACCAGTACAACTGAACTTCCTGCTTTAAACCAGTACAACTGAACTTCCTGCTTTAAACCAGTACAACTGAACTTCCTGCTTTAAACCAGTACAACTGAACTTCCTGCTTTAAACCAGTACAACTGAACTTCCTGCTTTAAACCAGTACAACTGAACTTCCTGCTTTAAACCAGTACAACTGAACTTCCTGCTTTAAACCAGTACAACTGAACTTCCTGCTTTAGACCAGTACAACTGAACAACCCAGAAATAATAAGTAAAGAAAACTATGACAAAAAAGTCTTTCAGGATGAAGACGAGCTAAACGATAAAGAAAGATAAATAAAGTTGATTCAAACTAAGTTGATCCAGTGAGATCACTCAATATATAATAGTCAGACATTATATGTCTCACTTTCTTCTCTATGTGTTTGACTGTCTGTCTACCTGTCTGTCTCTCAGAGAAGAGCCAGCAGGAAGCGTTGGAGTATTTCACCAAACAGATGAACGACGCTCATCACGGAGGCTGGAGCACCAAGATGGACTGGATCTTCCACACCATCAGACACATGCCCAATGAGCACTGACATATACATTTATTTATTTATATATGTATATATATATATATATATATATATATATATATATATATATATATATATATATATATATATATATATATATAAACAAACACACCATCAGACACATGCCCAATGAGCACTGACATATATATTTATATACATGTATATATATATGTATACAAGACATTTACATACATCACTCTGCATATCTACTGCACTACTGTGAGGATGACGATGAGGACAATGTAGATGTTTGCATCATGTAGTTGGGCTGGTTGTCATAACAACATGAAACTCAGGGTCACAGGTCAGAGCCGTGGTGGAGAGGGCCAAAGGTATGCTGGGAAAAGACAATAATGATGTCGTACATGTCTTCCAGTCGGGTTGGAGGTAGCCTGTTAGCTCTACTGACTGAACTTTAATACCGTAGCATTAGAAACCTTATGGAGTAGCAGCTGTAATTTTTATTTGTTTTCTGTTTGGTGGGAGAAGTGGAATGAAGCCAGCTTTATTGAAACCAGCACGGTGCACACTGTGGTCACTGTGAGAGCAATAAAACCTCCAATAGCTGATCAATACTTTGATTATGACAATCAGGAGTTCTGAGCTGGCCGGAGTCATGAGATCAGACCAAAGTTAACGAGACTGTGAACATGAGGACTTTACACCTTTACAGATTTATATTTACATTATCAGAAAATGTCTTGAAAGCATTGTGATAACGTGGCTTTTTCTACAGTAATATCTTCTTGTTTAACTCATTTTGTTAAATCTATCGTTGTGAAGATATCATACTTGTTTTCCTTTACAGTGGCCCAAATATGAAATCATATAAAGTGCCCTTTGCACTTTGCAGCTGGCTGATATCTTTTGGTGTATTATGATTAAGACTCAAGTCTTATGTGAACACCAGAGGTTTAAATCTTTTTTAAATAGGGGTTCGGTGTGATATATGCTCTAAAATTATCTGAATTCAGTTTCAATTGACTTCCACTTACACAACATATCAAGTTTGATCAGTGCTCAAAGTCTTTAAACCACAATCTGAACCAATTAGCTGTTTGTTGTTCTTTGTTAGCTGAGTGCACTGTAGCCTGTAGCATAGCATCATAACCCCCCCTATTTCATTGGCTGTCAACCGACCAGGGGCTAGACAGGTAAAAGAGTTATTAAAATGAACGTTTGTTTTTGCTTCTGCTCAGGTCAGATGTTTGTCTAAGCCCACATCAGTTACTATGAAATCATCGACATGCTGGTTACCATAGTGACTGAATATGTGGAATTGAGCAACAAATATGTGTGTGTTTTCCATGTGATCAATATTATTGATTGATATTTAAGCCAATGCATATAACAGTGATGACACACATCCTGTTCAAGATGTATTGAGGATTCAGCCAACCAGAGGGCCCACAAGTTAAGTCCCCACAAACATATATAGTTTTGAAGCACTGTTTTTAAACTGAACTTTACAATGCGTCACCTGGGGGGGGCGGTGCCTGTCGTGTGACACAAATATGAAGATGCACTTATTAATCTCTGACTGTCATTGATTATCATGTCATTTCAAAATAAAAACTCAACTGGAATGATGTGTGGATCAGTCAAGACTCATCTGTTACAAGTGTGCAGAATAAGAAGCAGACCGGTGTGCATGAGCAGACTCACCTGGGACAGGTGTGCATAAGCAGACTCACCTGGGACAGGTGTGCATAAGCAGACTCACCTGGGACAGGTGTGCATGAGCAGACTCACCTGGGACAGGTGTGCATGAGCAGACTCACCTGGGACTGGTGTGCATAAGCAGACTCACCTGGGACAGGTGTGCATAAGCAGACTCACCTGGGACAGGTGTGCATAAGCAGACTCACCTGTGACAGGTGTACAGAAGCAGACTCACCTGTGACAGGTGTGCATAAGCAGACTCACCTGTGACAGGTGTGCAGAAGCAGACTCACCTGTGACAGGTGTACAGAAGCAGACTCACCTGTGACAGGTGTGCATAAGCAGACTCACCTGTGACAGGTGTGCAGAAGCAGACACACCTGGGACAGGTGTGCAGAAGCAGACACACCTGTGACAGGTGTACAGAAGCAGACTCACCTGTGACAGGTGTGCATAAGCAGACTCACCTGTGACAGGTGTGCAGAAGCAGACACACCTGTGACAGGTGTGCAGAAGCAGACACACCTGTGACAGGTGTGCAGAAGCAGACACACCTGTGACAGGTGTGCATAAGCAGACTCACCTGTGACAGGTGTGCAGAAGCAGACACACCTGTGACAGGTGTGCAGAAGCAGACACACCTGTGACAGGTGTGCAGAAGCAGACACACCTGTGACAGGTGTGCAGAAGCAGACTCACCTGGGACAGGTGTGCATAAGCATTAGTTAACTCTAACTGACCACACGATCAAACATTTGATGGACGTTGTGAATAGTTTCATCATGTTAAGGATATTACAGCCAAATATGTGACATTAAGAAATGTAGGCAAACCTAAGCTGCTCAGAAATTAAAATACTTTGTGCGTCCTTTTCATCCATCACGTCGAGAAATGTCGAAAAAAAGGTATTAGACATACTTTGCTTAAAATAAAGTATACTGTACTTTTACTTTTTTGTGACTTAAAAATAAATATATATCATGACTTTTTTGGCATTTAACAAATAAATTAGATTAGATTTAGATTACATCCATCCATCCATCCATCCATCCATCCATCTTCAATACCGCTTATCCTCATTAGGGTCGCGGGGCGCTGGAGCCTATCCCAGCTGACATAGGGCGAAGGCAGGGGACACCCTGGACAGGCCGCCAGTCCATCGAGGGCACATGTAGGGACATACAACCATTCACTCTCACATTCACACCTATGGGACATTTAGAGATCAATTAACCTGCAGCATGTCTTTGGACTTTGGGAGGAAGCCGGAGAGCCCGGAGAGAACCCACGCTGCCACGGGGAGAACATGCAAACTCCACACAGAAGGACCGCTCCGACCGGGAATCGAACCCGCGGCCCTCTTGCTGTGAGGTGACAGTGCTAGCCACTACGCCACCGTGCAGCCCCCATTTAGATTACATTATTTTTATTATTATTATTATTATTAGGGTTAGGGTATTATTCAAACCTAACCCTCCCATCTCCACTCTGAGTGAACTAACAGGGTTTACATCATCGGTGTCAAACTCAAGACACGCAGGCCTTCCCGTCACGTCATTTTATGTGGCCCGAGACAGCTTGAAAGGCATATGATCGTCTTAAAATTAAAGTCTATTCTGCTTTACAGTGTCCAGTGTTAGCGTGGTTCCAAATCGTCTGCATGGGAAGAGCCTTTGGAAGAATTCAGCCAACAACTTCTCTCGTTCTGGTAGATTTATTTCTCTGATCACACTCAAAGTCTAAGCGCTGATATTGCAATGCCAGGGGCGTCACAACAACTCTCTCTCTAACCAGGAAGTCTGTCCTTTACAGATTTGGTCACAGGTTCCTATGCATCATCCTAACTTCTAATTGGTGCTGATATATCAAGGAGGGGGATAATTCCATCTCCTCTCTTTCCACAGAACTGAGCCGTGCAAGGCCAGTCCACGTTTTGATTAGACTATTGACATATGGGTGTGTTGTGATAAGGCGCTATCTATTCTCGAGAAGCAGACATTCCCAGACACAAATTTCAACTTCTATTTGTTATTCTGAACTGGAGTAGCCTGACAAAAGCATAACATTATGACAATATATAAGAATGTATATTATCAATCCCCCTTTTTACATAATTTATTATGTAACTAAACAATAATATAAAGCTACCAGAATGGGCTATATCAGTTCATAACTATGTGTGTGTTATTTATTTAACAGAGTGGAAATCTCTAACAGCCTAAAAACATCAGTTCATAACTATAGTTATGAACTGATGTTTTTAGGCTAACCCATGTTTTTAGATAACCCTAACCCTAGCCTAAAAACATCAGTTCCTAAATTATAAAAAGCTAAGCTAAAACCCACCTATATCCAGGATCTTAATCCACCCCTTGTACTAGAGAACTGTTGTCTCCAGGTATGTGTAACCCTCTCATTCTACTGGATAATCCTCTAAGCACATAGTATGGCACAATCAAAAACTGTATAAAATCACCCTCTCACAAAAGTCTCACGCCTTCTACGTGTGTGCGTGTATATATATATATGGGCTATGGTCAAACATTAGCGAGTTATGTGTACAGAAATGAGGTTTAACTCCAGTGATGTTGAATCTTACCATACCATCCTCGCCATCCTCCTCTAACACCAGTGACCATAGACTCCATCTCCCACAATGCATGTTGATTTTGTGACCTGTGAATGAACGACTTCCTACCGCGAGAAAGCCGTGTTTCCATATCGGTGTTCAACTAAAGACAAGTGATTAACTTGAAAAAGATCAACAAATAATCTCAAATGTCCAAGAAGAGATTAATGCATAAGGAAGGCCATTTAAAGAAGATGGGAGAGTGAATACATGTTTGTGCTTCAAGGAGACGGTAAGTCTTCTATGAGGCAGGAGGTGTTATGATGAAGAAATACAATTCAGACCACATAAAGGTATGTGAGCAGGTGTGTCCCAGACCACATAAAGGTATGTGAGCAGGTGTGTCCCAGACCACATAAAGGTATGTGATCAGGTGTGTCCCAGACCACATAAAGGTATGTGACCAGGTGTGTCCCAGACCACATAAAGGTATGTGAGCAGGTGTGTCCCAGACCACATAAAGGTATGTGAGCAGGTGTGTCCCAGACCACATAAAGGTATGTGAGCAGGTGTGTCCCAGACCACATAAAGGTATGTGACCAGGTGTGTCCCAGACCACATAAAGGTATGTGAACAGGTGTGTCCCAGACCACATAAAGGTATGTGACCAGGTGTGTCCCAGACCACATAAAGGTATGTGAGCAGGTGTGTCCCAGACCACATAAAGGTATGTGACCAGGTGTGTCCCAGACCACATAAAGGTATGTGAGCAGGTGTGTCCCAGACCACATAAAGGTATGTGACCAGGTGTGTCCCAGACCACATAAAGGTATGTGACCAGGTGTGTCCCAGACCACATAAAGGTATGTGAGCAGGTGTGTCCCAGACCACATAAAGGTATGTGACCAGGTGTGTCCCAGACCACATAAAGGTATGTGACCAGGTGTGTCCCAGACCACATAAAGGTATGTGAGCAGGTGTGTCCCAGACCACATAAAGGTATGTGAGCAGGTGTGTCCCAGACCACATAAAGGTATGTGACCAGGTGTGTCCCAGACCACATAAAGGTATGTGACCAGGTGGGTCCCAGACCACATAAAGGTATGTGAGCAGGTGTGTCCCAGACCACATAAAGGTATGTGACCAGGTGTGTCCCAGACCACATAAAGGTATGTGACCAGGTGTGTCCCAGACCACATAAAGGTATGTGACCAGGTGTGTCCCAGACCACATAAAGGTATGTGAGCAGGTGTGTCCCAGACCACATAAAGGTATGTGAGCAGGTGTGTCCCAGACCACATAAAGGTATGTGACCAGGTGTGTCCCAGACCACATAAAGGTATGTGACCAGGTGGGTCCCAGACCACATAAAGGTATGTGAGCAGGTGTGTCCCAGACCACATAAAGGTATGTGACCAGGTGTGTCCCAGACCACATAAAGGTATGTGAGCAGGTGTGTCCCAGACCACATAAAGGTATGTGACCAGGTGTGTCCCAGACCACATAAAGGTATGTGAGCAGGTGTGTCCCAGACCACATAAAGGTATGTGACCAGGTGTGCTCCAGACCACATCTGTCACACATGTTCTTAGCAGCTCACACTTATTTGTTGGACCAGTTATTTCCTTCTCAACAGTGACAAAAAAGCTTTGAACAAAGTTAATGTAATAACATGCATTATATCTTTGATACAGTAATGTGGGGTTCTTAACCCTAAATTAAATGTATGTATGTTATAATAACATGGAAATTAGCTTAGATATATTTTTTACATTTATATAAATGCATGTACCATATTTCTACACTTGAATAAACAATAATAAAAAGCAAAGACTTGTTAGTGAGTAGTTTATACAGTGTTACAGTTACAACCGGCCCTTTGAGGGAAACCATAACCTGATGTGGTCCCCTGGTTTACCTCATCAGAAATCATTGCGTATCCTTAAAAAGAGATCTTCTGTTCTAAAATGTCCCTTCTCCCCTCCTGTCCGCTGCTCCCGCACATGCGCACTGAGCGAAGCCGTGAACAGCTCAACCGCAGATGCACGAGGAGACAGGAAGAGGACAATAAAGGGGAATAATAAAGTAAATAAAAGAGGGAATAAAGAGAAGAGAGAATACCGGAGGAGGGATGAACCAGTTGGAGCGGTAAGACTCACATTCAGCCGGTGACTAACCGGTAAATTCCCGTTAAATACCCGGTACGAACCCTGAGCTAACAGCTAACCGGTTCTGTTTTAATCCTCCAATGTTTGTAATTCAGAGTTGTTGTTTAATCTTTCAATAACTCAAACTCCGGTCTGATCAGGTATCGATCATCAGACCTCTAAATGAAGTCATCTAGGTAAACCTGTTTTTACCTGTTTTATAATAATGTAATGATATAATAATACTATAATATAATTATTTGAAACATATCAATGAATACAATAATGTAGTAATACAATAATATATAATATCATATTTATATGAAACATATCAATGAATATAAACAATGTGGTGAGATAATGTTTTCTACAGGTGTGCTCTTACCTGTTATTTATAACAAATCGAACATAAATAGTCTCAACATAATATAATAATATATCGATCCATCAATACATTGTCTTCTGTTTATCCGGGTCGTGTCTCAGCGGCCTCCCAACAGGCCGACCCAGGCTGGCCTCTCACCCACAACATGTTCCAGCTCATTCTGGGGATCCCGGGGTGTTCCCAGGCCAGCTGGGAGATTTCTAAAAATGGGAACCACTATTTGGCTTCCCCGGTCTGCCAGTCCATGGGCACTGTTCCCGACCCCCATGCGACATTGAAAAGGCGTGTCAGCCAAGACCGCCCAACAATGTCCAGCATCTCAGGGAGGATCTCATCCCCCCGGCGCCTTGCCACCAAGGAGCTGACTACCTTACCAGCCTCGCCCTGATTGTACTTTCTGATGTTGTTCTCACCGTTGAATGTACTTATTGTGTTGCTTTGGATAAAAGCAACAGCTAAATGAAATGTAATGGTCAGCCGCTGTTTGTTTCAGTTCAAGAGACGAGGAGGACCAGGAAGAGACAGAGTGTCACCATGACAACAGTGACGGGACCAACAATAACAACAACAACAACCGACGCAAGGTGAGACTAGCCATTTGTTTCTCACCTGAACATTAACCTGTCTGTCTCTCTGTGCAGACGGTGTGTCCAGGTGTAGCTGAACATTAACCTGTCTGTTTCTCTGTGCAGACGGTGTGTCCAGGTGTAGCTGAACATTAACCTGTCTGTCTCTCTGTGCAGACGGTGTGTCCAGGTGTAGCTGAACATTAACCTGTCTGTCTCTCTGTGCAGACGGTGTGTCCAGGTGTAGCTGAACATTAACCTGTCTGTCTCTCTGTGCAGACTGTGTGTCCAGGTGTAGCTGAACATTAACCTGTCTGTCTCTCTGTGCAGACGGTGTTTCCAGGTGTAGCTGAACATTAACCTGTCTGTCTCTCTGTGCAGACTGTGTGTCCAGGTGTAGCTGAACATTAACCTGTCTGTCTCTCTGTGCAGACGGTGTGTCCAGGTGTAGCTGAACACCCCCTCCAGTATAACTACACCTTCTGGTACAGCAGAAGAACTCCGAGTCGTCCTGCGAGTTCTCAGAGTTACGAACAAAACATCCGACAGATCAGCAGCGTGGCGTCGGTACGAAAGCTTACACACAAAGACACATTTAAAGAAACGGCAGGTTAACAGGTTCATTAATGAGCAAATGAATTGTTCAGATTAACGTTTGTGGGTTTTCAGCTTCTTTACTATCACCTATTTGATTAGTTGTTCAGACCACAAATCAATACTTGTGTGTTCAGGTGGAGCAGTTCTGGAGGTTTTACAGCCACCTCGTCAGACCAGGTGATCTAAGTGGACACAGTGACTTCCACCTGTTTAAGGAGGGAATCAAACCCATGTGGGAGGTAACTCACTCTTCTACTTTAGTAATACTACAGTAATGTTGTACTAATACTTTTAAAATAATGTGCTCATACTACAGTAATGCTGTTAAAATACTGTGCTATTACTGCACTAGTACTGGTAAAATCCTTTACTAATACTACAGTAATACTGTTAAAATATTGTACTAATACTGCAGCATTACTTTTACATATAATACTTTAGTATTACTGTTGAAACACTGTACTCATACTGCAGTAGTAGGTCATTTGTATATATTGGTGAAATACTGTTGAAACCGTTAATATATTATACTAGCAATAGGCAAGTTTATTTATAGAGCACAATTCGTAGACAAGGCAATTCAAAGTGCTTTACAGCTACATAAAATTACAAAAAGGCAAATAAAATATACAAAAAATAATACAAAAAAAATATACTACAATATATTGTAGTTTAATTGTAAATGTATTGCAGTTACACTGTAATAGATTGTAGTTGTAATTTTGTATAACTGTTATTATATTGCAGTTACACTGTTAATATATTGTAGCCGTACTATTAGTATATTGTAGCCTTACTGTTGGTATATTGTAGTTGTACAGTATTGTATAGTCTACTTATAGTGTAGTTAAATTGTTATGTTTTTTTTATTAGTATATTGCAATGTTAGTTTGTATATTTTAGGTGTACTGTGAGTACGTTGTAGTCTTATCGTCAGTGTGGTGTAGATATACTGTTGACCCTAAAATATTTTACTTCATACTGTCTTATACTGTTAATATATTGTAGTTGCACTGTTAATATATTACAGATTATTATTATTATTATTAGGGTCTGACGACTGACAGTCAGTCCGAGAGGACCCTATTGAATTTGTTAGGGTTCTTATTCTTATTCCGCTTTTTATTTTAGAACATTGGGCGCATTTTGGGGTTATTTGCGAGCGATGAAAACCGCTCAAATTTGGCAAGCTTGTCATTCTTGGTGAAAATAGCCATCCGATCAAGGAGTCAAATTTTTTGTTGCTCTCTAGCGCCCCCTCAAACTTTGACCGGCGACGCCCCTCACCCAGAATGTCCGATTGACTTAAATTTTCGAAAAACACAAAATTGACTTTCTTAACTACATGCTTGGTCCAAATCAACAAAACATGATATCAATCAAATCATTGAAGCCAGATGACCTAGAACATGTCAACCGTTTATTTATATCTCATTGTGGTAAGGATCTATGGCCCAATGAACATCTTAGGGGTGTGTCTTGTTTTTCAATGCTCATAGCGTCAACACTATTGGGACTAATCACTTTGAAACATTTGTCCTAAGTGCACATGGCATGCCTTAACTTACAACAAAAATCTTGTGCGATTTGAAGACTAGGGGGCGCTACAATAATTCGCCGAAGTTGCCCGTTGTTCGTGTTTTTGCCACTTTTTGCCATTATATATTTAACGTTGTCTCCCACAAAAAAAATCTGATCGACTTCAATCTTCTTATTATATAATATATATATATAATAATCATGCTCAAGGCCTTCTGATTATCAGAATCTTTCCAAAAATAATCATGCATGATGTCAGTCAAGTCCTGAACACATTTCCAAGAAGAAACATTTGAAATTGTCATTGGAACAACTACTAAAAAAATAAATAAAAAAATAACAAGTTTTAGACACTAATCAAACACGATTACATTTTTTCAGCCAACTGGTGGCGCAGTGGGATAAACACCTGTTTGGAGTGCGGGAGTCGTCTGTTCAAATCCAGGCTGGGACACATTTTTCATCACTTTTTCTTTGTACCTTTTAATTTACATGACGCGGTCAAGACTTCACGTAGAGACACATGGTGCGTGTATTTGTTCACATTCTCATTGCGCCACTTATTGGCTCAACTGGACTCTAATCTGCCCCAAACTCATCATGCTTGTTACAAGTCACGGCCTGAGGATATCGACGAGCTTATTTTCACTCGCGGTCGACGCGGCGCCTACTGGCGAAAGAATATCGGGGTTACGCAACAGACGGTAAAACGCACGACGGCGACCCCGCGTTCTCGGCCGAGCGGGTCGGCGCCCCCGACCGGCGCGGGTGAGCGAGGACCCGTTCATTGCTGTTCGCAGCTTTAATTATTATTATTATTATACTCAAGTTGTACTGTTAACTGTTTGTATATTGTGTTTGTCTCACCTGTCTGTCTCACCCACCGTCTCTGTCTCACCCATCTCCCTCACCTCTCCCTATCTCACCTGTCTGTCTCACCCACCGTCTCTGTCTCACCCGTCTCTGTCTCACCCATCTCCCATCCGTCTGCCCCCAGGATGATTCCAACCGCATGGGGGGGAAGTGGATCATTCGTCTCCGTAAAGGTTTAGCCAGTCGATTCTGGGAGAACATCATACTGGCCATGCTGGGAGAGCAGTTCATGGTGGGAGAAGAGATCTGTGGAGCCGTGGTCTCCATACGCTTCCAGGTACTACTGTAGTACTACTACTGTAGTAATACTACCGACAAACGCGTCAAACCGCAGGACTATTACTGCAAACTACACCACATCCACTGCAGTATTTTAGAATCTGTGGAGTACTGCAGTACAAGTACACTGACACTCAGTGGTGAACGGGGTCGTCCTTCAATCAGAGGGTCGGCGGTTTGCTCCATGTCAATGTGTCTTTGGGCAAGACACTTAACCCCCAAATTTCCCAGAGCTGTTCTACGGTGTGTGAATGTTAGTTAGTCCTAATGTGCAGGTGGCACCTTAGCTCCTCCCACCAGTGTATGAATGGGTGAATGATGTAATGTAGTGTTAAAGTGCTTTAACACTACATGACACAGTAACTGTCACAACCTGCCTGTCCACCCACCCGTCTCTCTACCTCTCTGTCTCTTATCAGGAGGACATCTTGTCTATCTGGAACAGAACGTCCAACGACCAAACAACGACATCCAGAATCAGAGACACTCTGAGACGAGTTCTGAACCTTCCAGCCAATACCATCATGGAGTACAAGACCCACAACGACAGCCTCAGGTACTACTATGACTACTAATGTAGTGCTACTGTAAAGTACCATCATGGAGTACAAGACCCACAACGACAGCCTCAGGTACTACTATGACTACTAATGTAGTACTACTGTAAAGTACCATCATGGAGTACAAGACCCACAACGACAGCCTCAGGTACTACTATGACTACTAATGTAGTGCTACTGTAAAGTACCATCATGGAGTACAAGACCCACAACGACAGCCTCAGGTACTACTATGACTACTAATGTAGTACTACTGTAAAGTACCATCATGGAGTACAAGACCCACAACGACAGCCTCAGGTACTACTATGACTACTAATGTAGTGCTACTGTAAAGTACCATCATGGAGTACAAGACCCACAACGACAGCCTCAGGTACTACTATGACTACTAATGTAGTGCTACTGTAAAGTACCATCATGGAGTACAAGACCCACAACAACAGCCTCAGGTACTACTATGACTACTAATGTAGTGCTACTGTAAAGTACCATCATGGAGTACAAGACCCACAACGACAGCCTCAGGTACTACTATGACTACTAATGTAGTACTACTGTAAAGTACCATCATGGAGTACAAGACCCACAACGACAGCCTCAGGTACTACTATGACTACTAATGTAGTACTACTGTAAAGTACCATCATGGAGTACAAGACCCACAACGACAGCCTCAGGTACTACTATGACTACTAATGTAGTACTACTGTAAAGTACCATCATGGAGTACAAGACCAACGTCTCAAAACTCCTGTATTCTGTCAGAACCTTGTTCTACAAAGAACTGAAGAACCATTTTCAGAAGTAACAACCTGAACCTGACTGTTAATGTATTCGCTCTCTGTGTTTCAGGGACAACTCGAGCTTCAGAAACACCAAGATTTCTCTCTGAAGTGTGTGTGTGTGTGTGTGTGTGTGTGTGTGTGTGTGTGTGTGTGTGTGTGTGTGTGTGTGTGTGTGTGTGTGTGTGTGTGTGTGTGTGTGTGTGTGTGTGTGTGTGTGTGTGTGTGTGTGTGTGTGTGTGTGTGTGTGTGTGTGTGTGTGTGTGTGTGTGTGTGTAATAAACTGACTGGATTCAAGTTGCAGTGTTTTATTGTTTACAGCATTGATTAGTGATCAGCATTATCTTTTCATTTTTAACCGAACTGTACAGTGAAACCAGTACAGTGCTTTGTGGTCTCCCGGAAGCTTGCCGAGTTTGATCAGACAGGAATTTGGTGTTTTATTTGT
Source organism: Cyclopterus lumpus (assembly GCF_009769545.1). NCBI lineage: Eukaryota > Metazoa > Chordata > Actinopteri > Perciformes > Cyclopteridae > Cyclopterus > Cyclopterus lumpus. Next base: position 34,949 of record NC_046983.1, on the reverse strand, counting down.
AAAAATTAAAATGTATTTTCTGTTGGTTACTCATTTAGTCTGTTCCCCTCTTGTAAAGTAATATAAAGTACATCTACTTAAGTATTTGACATCATCACGTAAATGTTATTCATCAATGAAGTCAGGACGGTTCTAAACAGACTAATTCAAGCTGCAGGCAGCGATGTACGAGCCCTCGCACCTTTCCGTATGTTGGGGTGCTGCCGGGACGAATGTGTGACCGCCGGACAAAGTTACATGGGTTTTCCTGCATGGTGACGCTATTGAGGCTAGGGAGAATACATCGGTATGAAACGGGCCATTTCCTTTTAACGCTAGGTGACGCTATGACTGAACATTTTTGCATGGAATTGTGTTCAGGCCTGAACCAGCATAATGTACCTTGGAGTTAACACAACACACTGGTGTGTAATGGCCGCACTGTCAAGGCTGTTAAAGGACAACTCTACATTTTAATAACTTCTCATCATAAAGGTCTTCAGATCATCCTTGACTAAAATTTTACTTGATCATAAAAGTTTTGTTGGAGGAGTTTGTAAATTTATAACGCCTGAAAACAATGAAAAATGACAAAAAAAAGCTGAAATTGGCCAATTCCTTGCATCGCCCCCTAGTGTTTGAATAGAATGAAAATTACGGTACGTTAGAGGATGCGATGTGGACATATGCTACAAATGTGTTGATAGGCCAAGTGTTTTGGAAGTTGTGTATTGATGAACTAAGCCACGCCCCTTAGAGGTTCATTGGTCTATATCTTAACAGTATGAGATATCAGGAAGCTTTTGATGACATTGATACAATAAAGATCCTCAGATTATTTTGTAAGAATCGGACTCAGCGTTTTGGAGGAGTTTGCAAGAATGTGTTTTTCACAAATAAAAATGGCGGAAAATCGAAGTAGCCGGAGAAGCTCTGATTTACTTTTTTGTAGAGACTGAACTGGACGTGTGTCAAATTTCAGGTCAATCGTCCATAGGGGGTGAAAAGTATGGGCTTTAAAATGTAACCACTCCTCTAGGGGGTGCTATAGATAATTGTTTTCTACCCCAATCCGAGACCCCTAAAATATAACGTTTTTCACCAATCCTGATATGCATGTCAAATTTGTTTTGGGATATGATAAAGCCCCCGAAAAGGCAATACAATTGGCAGAAGAAGAAGAAACTGAATAATAGGGCCTTCGCTGGCCCGATGTCGGTGCTGGGGCCCTAATTATGTACAGGAATAACCAAAACAAGGATGAATTACATTTCTTGTAACAGAATGAACTGCACTTCATTTGATCACTTAATGAAGGAGAAAAACATACTGGTGAAGAACATACTGTGTTTGGTTCTGACTGGTCAGAGGGCCGATGAGCCAGGCACTTCTTCTGACTGTGACTCATTACATTTCCATCAGAGCAGCACTTAGACCCAGCAGGCACACCATCTATCAGAGGATACTAATAGAGGGTCTAATCATGCCTCTATTCCTGGCTCCAGACCAGCTGGGAGCTGTGATCTCTGAGGATGGACCTAATCCAGATCAGGATTAACAGATCAGCCTCCACCAACAGAACTGACAAGCACACACTGCAGACCTGTAAACCAGTGCAGCACAGTGACACACTGCATACCTGTAAACCAATGCAGCACAGTGACACACTGCAGACCTGTAAACCAATGCAGCACAGTGACACACTGCATACCTGTAAACCAATGCAGCACAGTGACACACTGCATACCTGTAAACCAATGCAGCACAGTGACACACTGCAGACCTGTAAACCAGTGCAGCACAGTGACACACTGCATACCTGTAAACCAGTGCAGCACAGTGACACACTGCATACCTGTAAACCAATGCAGCACAGTGACACACTGCATACCTGTAAACCAATGCAGCACAGTGACACACTGCAGACCTGTAAACCAGTGCAGCACAGTGACACACTGCAGACCTGTAAACCAGTGCAGCACAGTGACACACTGCATACCTGTAAACCAATGCAGCACAGTGACACACTGCAGACCTGTAAACCAATGCAGCACAGTGACACACTGCAGAACTTGAGTAACTGCAACACAGTGAAACGCTGATCGGGACTTGAATAGATGGCATTTCCCTGGCATCCAACACCACTGTAAAGAATCTCTAGTTATCTTTGACCCAGACTTGTCCTTTAACTCCACGTTAAGCAAATCTCAAGGATTGCATTTTTTCATCTACGTAACATTTCAAAAATCAGGCACATCTTGTCCCAAAAAGATGCAGAAAAGCTGGTTCACGCGTTTGTTACTTCCAGACTAGATTACTGCAACTCCTTATTATCAGGCTGCTCTAATAAGTCTCTTAAGTCCCTCCAGTTGATCCAGAATGCTGCAGCTTGTGTACTCACAAAAACTAAGAAAAGAGATCACATGACTCCTGTATTAGCTGCTCTGCACTGGCTCCCTGTAAAATCAAGAATCACATTTAAAATTCTTCTCCTCACCTACAAAGCCTTGATTGGTGATGCACCATCATATCTTAAGGAGCTTGTAGTACCATATTGCCCCACTAGAGAGCTGCTCACTAAATGCGGGGCTACTTGTGGTTCCTAGAGTCCTAAAAAGTAGGATGGGAGCCAGAGCCTTCAGTTATCAAGCTCCTCTTTTATAGAACCAGCTTCCACTTTCAGTCCGGGAGGCAGACACAGTCACCTCATTTAAGAATAGACTTAAGACTTTCCTCTTTAATAGTGCTTATAGTTAGGGCTGAATCAGGTTTGCCCTGGTCCAGCCCCTTGATATGCTGCTATAGGCTTATAGGCTGCTGGGGGATGTTTTAGGATACACTGAGCACCTATCTCCTCTTCTCTCTCTCCTTATGGATGAATTTACATCTCTCCATTGCACCTTATTAACTCTGCTTCCTCCCCGGAGTCGTTGTGACTTCACGTCTCATAGGGTCCATTGGACCTGGAGGTGCCTGAAGCTGGTCCTGGGTCCTGAACCCCTGCTTCCTGCATCCAACCTCTGGCCTAGACCTGGCCTCCTTCCCAATGGCCCTGCTGCCTTCTCTGTGCCTCTTGCCTCAAAGGCCGACCTCATTGGTCTGGCCTCTTTCGCAATGCCTCATGCCTACGTTATGAATTTAGTGTTGCTAACATAACAATGTTATAACTTATCTCTTTAGCTAACAGATCAATGCTGGGGAGAGCTAGCAATACACTATAACTTACCCAAGGTACACAGTTCACTCCCTTTTTGTAGTTTTAGTTGAACCACATCTAAAGAATGTATCTGATCGTTTCTGGTCCTTAATCTTCTTGTTGGTGAAGCAATGACCAGCTGAAAACATGTTGCTGCCCATGAGAGGTGGCGAGGTAAGATGGTGGTTCTGTTAGTAATGTCACATCTACGATGTTCTACCTGAAACACTGCAGAACACTGAAAGATGATGCACTTTGACTTACCCAATCATGTTCAACAGACACACACACCTGTCCACAGGTAGACTGTCTCCACCTGTGACACAGGAAAGAGGTTGATGAAGTCATCAGCCAGGAAACGTTAAGTTTGAGGTAATGACCTCAGAGAGATTCAACAGGTTGGAAGGCCAGGCCTCCACACACACACACACACACACACACACACACACACAAACACACACACACACACACACACACGCACACACACACACACACACACAGTAAGTCATCCTCTCATTACAGACTTAACTGAAGCCAAACTTCCTCCTGAACTCTAAACAAGATTAAATGAAAGCCTCTGCATCTCTCTCTCTCTCTCTCTCTCTCTCGTTCGACCTGACATCAGCTTTTTCTGCAGTTCAGCATTCGTCTGAAGGAATTTTCTTTATCGATTGAAAAACGTTTTGTTTGGACAGATGAACCTTTGAGTCAAAGGTAAATACTGTGTGTTAATGAAAGTATTGAGTTTGTCTATCGGTGGTTTAGTAGTTGCTCGACTTTCCTCGTGTCCTGAGATGTTTAATATCTGATGTGCCCACGGTGTATAGTTTGTTAGTTATTATGTTGAATGTAGTTTTATACTTACAGGTGCATTGTCTACTCCAATTGCATTTTTTTAATTTAGTAAAACTGAAGATAGACATAATCAAGTTGTATCTAATTATTAATGTCTTATGTAATAATATGATAATGAGACTCAAAGTGACAAGCAATTTGGCCTTAGTTTTAAATCAGCCAATAGAGGAGTGGCAGTTTTGTTCTGACAAATCAAATTCACAGCTTTCAGGTGTGTGTGTGTGGTTTAATTTGATAAGATTAAAGGGTGTCAACTGAAGCTCTAATTTCACCTTGAAACTGTTTAACGATGAAATCTGAACATGGTTTTATCTGAATATTTTACTGAATATTTATATTGTTATAGGTGAAAAGGGTGTAGTCTGAAAAGTACCCAGCTTTCCTAGAGTCTCTGGTTGGGGACTCTTCTACTGAGGGATTCAATGCTCAACTGGGCAATGGAGAAACCTGGTCGAGGGGGGGATGAAGCTGATCTGAACCTCAGTGGTGCTTTGTTGGACTTCTGTGTGAGTCATGGGTTGGCCATAACAACACCAGGTCTGGGCACAGGTTCATAAGTGGAATTGGGGTCAGAACACCATGTGCCAAAGATCGTAGCTCAACTTTGTGGTTGTTTCATCAGAACTGCAGTCGTAGGTCTTGGACACTCTGCGGAAGAGAGAAAGGTTATGAGCTATGAAACAAACTTAACGAGAGAATGTGCACACTTGTACGGAAAGAGGCATCTCTGATTTTTTATTTCAACAATCTAGATTAATTTCACATTTTTGTTGTACTAACGAAGCACGTGGTCAGCTGTGGAGCTGTTGAAATGATCATTATTGGTAGAAATCCAAGAAAAACATCAAAAAATTCCAGAGCAGGTACATTTCTGTATTTCTGTATTTCTTGTTAAAGGATACAGAGACAAACTAAAAAACAGCTATTCAACCCAACTATCAGGGTTAGGGAGTCGGCCTTCAGCAGTAAATTAGCAAAGTCTGGAAATAAAGCCAGTGACACACCATATCCCTAACCCTAACCCAAGTCCTCATCATAATACCGGCCGAGTTCACCAGGACCAAACTTAGACGATCATTTCAATTCAATTCAATTCAATTCAGTTTATTTTGTATAGCCCAATATCACAAATTACAAACTCCCCTCAGAGGGCTTTACAATCTGTACACATAGACATCCCTGACCTTTGACCTCACATCGAATCAGGAAAAACTCCCCAAAAATAACCTTTGACAGGGAAAAAAGTGAAGAAACCTTCAGGAGAGCAACAGAGGAGGATCCCTCTCCCCGGATGGACAGATGAATAGATGTCATGTGTACAGAATGAACAGAGTTACAGAGTTACATAAACACATTACATGAATATGACAATGTATGAATGGAACTCCAATCCATGAAACAGAAGGAGGTAGAGAGGAGGGGGGGGGGGGGGGGGCGGGGCATCAGCAGGGCCAATGGGAGGCCGGCTCACCAGCATCAGACACCTCCAGGTCCAATGGACCCTATGAGATGTGAAGTCACAACGACTCCGGGGAGGAAGCAGAGTTAATAAGGTGCAATGGAGAGATGTAAATTCATCCATAAGGAGAGAGAGAAGAGGAGATAGGTGCTCAGTGTATCCTAAAACATCCCCCAGCAGCCTATAAGCCTATAGCAGCATATCAAGGGGCTGGACCAGGGCAAACCTGATTCAGCCCTAACTATAAGCACTATTAAAGAGGAAAGTCTTAAGTCTATTCTTGAATGAGGTGACTGTGTCTGCCTCCAGGACTGAAAGTGGAAGCTGGTTCCATAAAAGAGGAGCATTTAGTGTGGATCCAACAACAAAGCACCACTTAGATTAGTCAAGACCTTGTTACCGACATGAGTGTTGAAGTCCAGAACGCCCCCCAGGGACTCCAAGAAGGCCGGGTGCTCCGAGCTGCTGTTTGGTGGACAAGCACAACAGTCAGAGATTTCCTCTCAGCAACATGCAGTTGCTCTTAACATATGATCTTACACACCTGGACAGGACTGTTCTGTGACATCATCACCTAAAACACCTGTACCTGACTGTACTGTGACATCATTATCTAACACACCTGTCCCTGACTATACTTTAACATCGTTATCTAACACACCTGTACCTGACTGTACTTTAACATCGTTATCTAACACACCTGTACCTGACTATACTGTGACATCATCATCTAACAAACCTGTACCTGACGGTACTGTGACATCATCATCTAACACACCTGTACCTGACTATCGTTATCTAACACACCTGTACCTAACTATCGTTATCTAACATCCATGTACCTGACTATCATCATCTAACACACCTGTGCATGACTATCGTTATCTAACACACCTGTACCTAACTATCGTTATCTAACACACCTGTACCTGGCTGTACATTAACATTGTTATCTAACACACCTGTCCCTGACTATACTTTAACATCGTTATCTAACACACCTGTACCTGACTGTACTTTAAAATCATTATCTAACACACCTGTACCTGACTACTGTGACATCATCATCTAACAAACCTGTACCTGACGGTACTGTGACATCATCATCTAACAAACATGTACCTGATGGTATTGTGACATCATCATCTAACACACCTGTACCTGACTGAACTGTGACATCATCATCTAACACACCTGTACCTGACTATCGTTATCTAATACACCTGTACCTGGCTGTACATTAACATTGTTATCTAACACACCTGTACCTGACTGTACTTTAACATCGTTATCTAACACACCTGTACCTGACTGTACTTTAACATCGTTATCTAACACACCTGTACCTGACTATACTGTGACATCATCATCTAACAAACCTGTACCTGACGGTACTGTGACATCATCATCTAACAAACATGTACCTGATGGTATTGTGACATCATCATCTAACACACCTGTACCTGACTATCGTTATCTAACATCCATGTACCCGACTATCATCATCTAACACACCTTTACCTGACTGAACTGTGACATCATCATCTAACACACCTGTACCTGACTATCGTTATCTAATACACCTGTACCTAACTATCGTTATCTAACATCCATGTACCCGACTATCATCATCTAACACACCTTTACCTGACTGTACTATGACATCATCATCTAACACACCTGTGCATGACTATCGTTATCTAACACACCTGTACCTAACTATCGTTATCTAACACACCTGTACCTGACTGTACATTAACATTGTTATTTAACACACCGGTACCTGACTGTACTATGACATCATCATATAACATACCTGTACCTGATTGGACTGTGACATCATCATCTAACACACCTGTACCTGACGGTACTGTGACATCATCATCTAACACACCTGTACCTGACTGTACGTTACCATTGTTATTTAACACACCTGTACCTGACTGTACTGTGACATCGTTATCTGACACACCTGTACCTGACTATCGTTATCTGACACACCTGTACCTGACTACTGTGACATCATCATGTAACACACCTGTACCTGACTGTACTGTGACATCATCATCTAACACACCTGTAGCGGTCGCTGCTCGTTAAGCTGGGGTGTCAGTCAGAGTTGCAGTCTGAAACAATATGAGGTAAATTATAGCAAACAGGCATCAGGTACTGATTCAGGTACCAACAGCTGTGAAAAACTAAATATCTTATTAAGCAAAAAAGCACACCACACAGCAGAATTCTTCGTTTCCCGCAGTATATTACACATTATACGCTTCACCCAACCAATAGTTGATTCTCAACTTACTCCTTTTTTTGGAGTGAGGTATCTATAAAACCAATGTCTTTAAAAATAAGTAATCTATAAGAGCTCAAAGCTTTGCATGGATTGAGCCTCTGGATCTGCAACTGCAATCTCAATATTGAACAAATATTGTCATACCTACCGACAGATTATCAAGTACATGGGTCAGACTTTAAACTGATATATTGATGTGTTGTAAACATACTCTGGTTGATGTCATCGCATAGCTGGATGATGTCATCAGGTGAGAGTGACGGGTTGATGTTGGTGTGTAGTGATGATATGTCGTTTCCCTCCCTCTCAGCTTGTGTTAAGAGCGTTAGCAATGTTGCTATACATAGCGTTCTTAGCGCTCTTTAGCATTAGCTAATAATGTCAGTCAGCATTATCGTGAAGATTTAGAGGTCAGGGGTCACATCAGTCAGCTGGGTTCACACTGTGATTGGTCAGCGTTTGAGACGAGAAAAAAAAGGTTAGGGTTGAACTTAGGGTCTCAAACTGTCACATTAAATGTGATGTACAAATATACAGTTTGAGTTTCTCAATGTCACTCACGTCACTTCATCATCAACCACTGGTGTCTTCTAAACAAACTACTTTGAAACATTTTCATGCTATACTCTGTTTGAATCAAATAATTAGTTTTTCCCACCCTGAATTGAAATGATACACCTGAATTAAACTTTCTATTTATTTTCTGAATATAGGATGCAGTTTCCCAGGTGGTTGCTCGGGGTGTGGCTGTGGTTGCTCTGCATTACTGAGATCTGGACAGCAACCTTTAAGCTGGCCCTAATAGGTCCGTGGTCATGTGACCCCATGTTCTCCCGGGCAATGCCGACCGTGGCGGCAAACCTGGCATTGTCCCGGTTACGGAGCGACATCAGTCTGAGCAGAGGGTACTGGTATGACATCAAACTGCTGGATGAGGACTGCTCCGCCTCCAAAGGTTCGCTATCAAATCAACTAATGAAGAGTTCATCGATTAATTGATGAGCACAAAGATTCATGAACATTTTATAGATTGTGATGTCAAATGTAAGACACATTCACATATATTCCACTGACTCCTATTTGATTCACAAAAGGTTTTATCATCACGTTCTTCTTTGGTTTATTTCAGCTCTGACAGAACTCGGGGACATGGAGGGTTATGGCCACGCCTACATTGGACTCTTTAACCCTGCCCTCTGTCATGCTGCGTCCTTATTGGCTCAGCACTGGGAGGCGGGGCTTGCCTCTCCAGGCTGTCTGGATGCTGATTGGCCAAACCTGGCCCCTGTCACTCCTCCCAGCAGAGTCCTGTTCACTGTGCTCAGATTCTTCCGCTGGGCTCACGTCGCTGTCATCTCAGGTAAGTTTCTGATATCTTTGAAGGGCGTGGTCTAACATGAAGGGGTGATGTCACTGTAGGGGCACATTCTAACATGGAGAAGTGGGGTGTAGTCTAACAAGAAGAGGTGATGTCACTCTAGTGTGTAATGTAACAAGAAGAGGTGATGTCACTCTAGTGTGTAATGTAACAAGAAGAGGTGATGTCACTCTAGTGTGTAATGTAACAAGAAGAGGTGATGTCACTCTAGGGCAGGGGTCACTAACAGGCGGACCTCGGTCCGTACCCGGACGCCATTGTATCTGGACCCTGGACCTATAACCGATCGATAATTGAGAATTATTAAATGTTGACTGTAAAATGCACTTATATTTTAACCTAAAAGCTTTTCCAGCCTTTACGGCACTCGTTCAGCGGTCCAGAAACACACTGACCAATCACACAAATTTTAAATCACATCACGTAATGCTACTCAATCAAATATGTGTATTCTGATAAGCATCGCGGCTCGAGTGAGATATAGGCTACAGATGGGAGAGGCTGGCGGAGGAGAGACTGAACAGTATGAACAGAAGAGTGAGAGAAGTTATTTCACATGTTGTTCTCCATCAAGACAAATGTGGACAGAGAAACCAGAGCCTTTAACCAAAAAGACTCTTCTAAGTTCATTCCTGCCAACTGCAATTAGTCTGTATAATAAATCACCCCTGGCCAGATCCTACTCAAATTGAACATCAATAAATCTTGCACCGCTTTCACTTTATACTTTATATACACTTTCATTTTCATTCTATTTTTGCATTTTTATTTCCTTTATTATTTAAATTCTTAAATGCAATATCTCCTATCCTGCTATTTTATTTTATTGTATTGTATATATGTAAACATGTTTAAAGTACATAAAGCTCTTATCTTATTCCATGTTCATTCTTCTATAACAGACTCTCTATGTTCATTGTTCTATAACCCGAAAAGTCATTTTATGTTCATTCTTCTATAACCAAGAAGACTCTTCTATGTTCATTCTTCTAAAATAGACTCTTCTATGTTCATTATTCTATAACAGACTCTTCTATGTTCATTATTCTATAACCAAGAAGACTCTTCTATGTTCATTCTTCTAAAATAGACTCTTCTATGTTCATTATTCTATAACCAGAACAGTCATTTATGTTCATTATTCTATAATATACTCTTCCATGTTCATTCTTCTATAACTAAAAAGACTCTTCTATGTTCATTCTTCTATAACCAAGAAGACTCTTCTATGTTCATTCTTCTAAAATAGACTCTTCTATGTTCATTATTCTATAACAGACTCCTCTATGTTCATTCTTCTATAATATACTCTTCTATGTTCATTCTTCTATAACTAAGAATTCAATTCAATTCAATTCAGTTTATTTTGTATAGCCCAATATCACAAATTTGCCTCAGAGGGCTTTACAATCTGTACACATACGACATCCCTGACCTTTGACCTCACATTGGATCAGGAAAAACTCCCCAAAAATAACCTTTGACAGGGAAAAAAGGGAAGAAACCTTCAGGAGAGCAACAGAGGAGGATCCCTCTCCCCGGATGGACAGAAGCAATAGATGTCATGTGTACAGAATGAACAGCATTTACAAAGTTACATAAACACATTACATGAATATGACAATGTATGGATGGAACTCCAATCCATGAAACAGAAGGAGGTAGAGAGGAGGGGGGCGGGGCATCAGCAGGGCCAATAGGAGGCCGGTTCACCAGCATCAGACACCTCCAGGTCCAATGGACCCTATGAGATGTGAAGTCACAAAGACTCCGGGGAGGATGCAGAGTTAATAAGGTGCAATGGAGAGATGTCAATTCATCCATAAGGAGAGAGAGAAGAGGAGATAGGTGCTCAGTGTATCCTAAAACATCCCCCAGCAGCCTATAAGCCTATAGCAGCATATCAAGGGGCTCGACCAGGGCAAACCTGATTTAGTGAGCGCAGCTCTCTAGTGGGGCAATATGGTACTACAAGCTCCTTAAGATATGATGGTGCATCACCAATCAAGGCTTTGTAGGTGAGGAGAAGAATTTTAAATGTGATTCTTGATTTTACAGGGAGCCAGTGCAGAGCAGCTAATACAGGAGTCATGTGATCTCTTTTCTTAGTTTTTGTGAGTACACGAGCTGCAGCATTCTGGATCAACTGGAGGGATTTAAGAGACTTATTAGAGCAGCCTGATAATAAGGAGTTGCAGTAATCTAGTCTGGAAGTAACAAACGCGTGAACCAGCTTTTCTGCATCTTTTTGGGACAAGATGTGCCTGATTTTTGAAATGTTACGTAGATGAAAAAATGCAATCCTTAAGATTTGCTTAACGTGGAGTTAAAGGACAAGTCTCGGTCAAAGATAACTAGAGATTCTTTACAGTGGTGTTGGATGCCAGGGAAATGCCATCTACAGAAACCACATCACCAGATAATTGATCTCTGAGGTGTTCAGGGCCCAGTAAAATAACTTCAGTTTTGTCTGAGTTTAACATCAGGAAGTTGCAGGTCATCCATGTTTTTATGTCTTTAAGACATTCTTGAATTTTAGCGAGCTGGTTGGTCTCCTCTGGTTTGATCGATAGATATAATTGAGTATCGTCTGCATAGCAATGAAAGTTTATGCAGTGTTTCCTGATAATGTTGCCCAAAGGAAGCATATATAAGGTAAATAAAATTGGTCCAAGCACAGAACCTTGTGGAACTCCGTGATTAACATTGGTGGTCATTGAGGCTTCATCGTTTACAAATACAAATTGAGATCGATCTGATAAATAGGATTTAAACCAACTTTGTGCGGTACCTGAAATGCCAATCGACTGATCCAGTCTCTGTAATAGGATGTCATGATCAATGGTGTCGAACGCAGCACTAAGGTCTAATAATACCAGTACGGAGATGAGTCCTTTATCAGCACTAAGGTCTAACAAGACCAGTACAGAGATGAGTCCTTTATCTGATGCAATTAGGAGGTCATTTGTAATCTTCACCAGTGCTGTCTCTGTGGTGTTTTCTAAATCCTGACTGAAACTCCTCAAATAAACTATTCTGATGTAGGAAGTCGCACAACTGATTTGCGACTACTTTCTCAAGGATCTTAGAGAGGAAGGGAAGGTTAGAGATTGGTCTGTAGTTAGCCAACACCTCTGGATTAAGAGTGGTCTTCTTCAGGAGAGGTTTAATTACAGCTACTTTGAAGGAATGTGGTACATGGCCTGTTAGCAAAGACACATTAACAATATCCAGCAGAGAGGTGCCAATTAAAGGCAACATGTCTTTAAGCAGCCTCGTTGGGAAGGGGTCTAAGAGACAGGTAGACGGTTTAGAAGTAGAAACCGTTGAGGACAATTGGTCTAGGTTAATGGGAGAAAAGCTATCCAAATATACACCAGGGCATACAGCCGTTTCCAAGGCCACTCCTCTTGATGACAGATCGGCAGTAGTTGATGGCAAGAGATCATCAATCTTGCCTCTAATAGTTAAAATCTTTTCATTGAAGAAGTTCATGAAGTCATTACTACTGAGGTCTATAGGAATACACGGCTCCACAGAGCTGTGACTCTCTGTCAGCCTGGCTACAGTGCTAAAGAGAACCCTGGGGTTGTTCTTATTTTTCTCTATTACTGATGAGTAATAGGCTGCTCTGGCATTACGGAGAGCCTTTTTATATGTTTTAAGGCTGTCTCGCCAAACTAAGCGTGATTCTTCCAGATTGGTGGAACGCCATATACTTTCGAGCTTTCGTGAAGTTTGCTTTAGGTCGCGGGTCTGAGGGTTATACCAGGGAGCAAACCTCCTTTGCCTCATTGTCTTTTTCTTCAGTGGGGCTATCGAGTCTAGTGTCATTCTCAGTGAGCCTGTAGCACTATCGACAAGATGATCAATCTGGGACGGACTAAAGTTAGCACAGGAGTCCTCCGTCACATTGAGACGTGGTATTGAATCAAATGCAGAAGGAATCTCTTCTTTAAATGTAGCTACAGCACTGTCAGTTAAACATCTGGTGTAGAAACTTTTGACTAACGGTGTATACTCCGGGAGTATAAACTCAAAAGTTATGAGGTAATGGTCTGACAGAAGAGGGTTCTGTGGGAAGACCTCCAAATGCTCAATGTCAATGCCATATGTAAGAACAAGGTGGAGGGTGTGGCCAAAGCAGTGAGTGGGTTTCTGTACTCTGACAGAAGCCAATCGAGTCCAACAATGAGATAAATGCAGTACTAAGGCAATCATTATCAATATCCACATGAATATTAAAATCTCCTACAATAATAACCTCATCAGTTTTAAGGACTAAACTTGATAAACACTGAAAATTCAGATATAAATTCTGAATATGGACCTGGTGGCCGGTACAGTATAACAAATAGAATTGGCTGTAATGTTTTACAGGTTGGATGTGAAAGACTAAGAACAAAGGCTTTCAAATGAGTTGTAGTTTAGTTTAGGTTTAGGATTCATTAATAGGCTTGAGTCAAAGATGGCTGCTACTCCACCTCCTCGGCCGGTGCCTCGAGGAATGTGAGTATTAATATGACTTGGAGGAGTTGATTCATTTGGGCTGACATATTCTTTATGGCTCAGCCAGGTTTCAGTAAGACACAATAAATCAATGTGATTGTCTGATATTAAATCATTTACTAATACAGCTTTAGATGACAGAGATCTAATGTTTAGGAGTCCACATTTAATTATCCTGTTTTGTTGCACTGTTGCAGTAGTGATGTTAACCTGTATGAGGTTATTTTGTATGACTCCTCTTCTGGTTACTTTGGATTTACTTAATTTAAGTGGCCGTGGGACAGACACAGTCTCTATAGAGTTAAGGTTAAGGGTGGGTAACTGCTCCAATGGAAGTGCAGAGAAGGGTGGAAGACTACAACTCTGCTTCTGCTTCCTGGTCTGAACTCTGGGTCATGGATTAAGTCCGTTAATCAACTTGGCCATGTTCACAGAAATGAGACGCGTTCCATCCCAAGTGGGATGAATGCCGTCTGGACTCATCAGATCAGGCTGGAAAGTCTGCCAGTTATCTATGTAGCCCACATTGTTTGCTGGGCACCACCTGGACAACCAGCAGACAACCAGAAGACTCGTTTATGTTCATTCTTCTATAACATACTCTTCTATGTTCATTATTCTATAACAGACTCTTCTATGTTCATTATTCTATAACATACTCCTCTATGTTCATTATTCTATAACCAAGAAGACTCTTCTTTGTTCATTCTTCTATAACCAAGAAGACTCTTCTATGTTCATTATTCTATAACATACTCTTCTATGTTCATTATTCTATAACCAAGAAGACTCTTCTTTGTTCATTCTTCTATAACCAAGAAGACTCTTCTATGTTCATTCTTCTATAACATACTCTTTTATGTTCATTATTCTATAACAGACTCTTCTATGTTCATTATTCTATAACAGACTCTTCTATGTTCATTATTCTCAAAGGTAGTTCATAACTATTATGGCAGTTCATAACTATTATGTGTTCAGAGAACGTGACGATCATTACACACACATACTCACATCCGAAATGAAGAAACAGAAACAGAAATGATCTAAGAGCCCAAAATGATCAGAATCATAACACATTCATTCACTGTCCAACAATAATGTCAACAGAGAGAATAGAGCTGAAACAAGTGGTTTAATAACAGAAGTAGTCCAAGCACACACATTTTATAAGAATAATATAATATTGTGGCTTTATTGGTTGAAATCACTAGATACCTAAATAAAGTGAATTTAAAGCTACAGGGCAAAGACATTTTTGTAAAATTAAGTAATTTATTTTAAGATAAACATTTTTCAAAACCTTTCTGTAATTAGGGCCCGAGACCCGACAAAGTCGGTTGAGGACCTATTGTTTTTCTAATGTTTCTTATTATTATTCCTATGCTCGCACTTTGCATGGGGAAAGGAGGGCCTCGGCCTAAAGTTGCAAACTTCAAAATGTCCACACATATCAGAATCGGTGAAAATACTTATCTGATTGGGGTGTCGGCCAAAAGTTGGAAAAATTAGCTCGGTAGCGCCCCCTTGAGTTGGAAAAGCTCATTCTTTTTTTCAGCAATGGCCGATTGACTTGAAATTTGGTACACATGTCCACTTGGACCTGCTCTACAAATATGTTTCCGGTGATCATAAAATGCGCCAACTTAGATTTTCCGCCATTTTGAATTTTGTAAAAAACATGTCTTTTCCATTTTCTCCTAAACGCTTGGTCCGATTGTTACGAAAAGCTATGTGGTTCATTATTGGTTCAATGTCATCAGAAGTTATGAAAAGCATGTTGATATCTCATTGCGTTCAGAAAATATGGGCCAATGAACATCTAAGGGGTGTGGCCTCATATTTAAAGACCCATAACTTCCAAATGACTTGGTCTATCCTCACCAAATTGCTAGCATATGTTCACATTGTATCCCTTAATCTACTCTAATTTTCATAATATTTGAACATTAGGGGGCGCTGTAGTGAATCGCTCAATATTGCCATTTTTCGCGTTTTTTTTCACGTTTTTGGACATTGTAAAACAGCAAACTCCTCCTAGAGCTTAAACCCGATTCATTCCAAAATCGGGCAGTGTGATCTAGAGACCTTAGCAATGAAAAGTTATCAAAGGATTTAAAAAAAATGAAACTATGTGCGCAACGGCAAAGAAACGCCATTCGCCATGAAAATGGAAGTTGTTTTAACTCGGCCATACATTATGTAATCTGCTCCATATTTCTCATATGTCATGACATACTTACCCTGAAGACATCCATATGTTAATTTAGAAATTTTAGTCATAGCGCCCCCTACAAATATTAATTTAAGCAGCCCCAGTGCTACGTTTGGCCTACATGTCTAAAACTTAGTAGGCATATGTAACAAAAAAGTAAGTCTCTTGGGACCATGCTCTAAACCAAGGGTGAGCAAACTACGGCCCGCGGGCCGGATCCGGCCCGTTGGGCGTTTTGATCCGGCCCGCCAAGTATTATGAATTATAAATTATAGTAAAGACCGCTGTAACAATTTGTACCCTCGGGGCTGCGTGTGCACGCTCCTGCAGCAGAACACGGCAGGTTAAAGAGCGCCGTCACGCTTTCTGCTGCAGGAGAGCGCGCACAAACAGCCTGAAAGAGCTGAGCAATAAATGAGCATTAAGAAACATCGATGCTGGCCTGTTGCCGTCATCGTGCTTCAGGAAACTCAAGTTGGGAACGGAGAAGTGTCACAGTGCTGCGTGCCGTGCTTTCTGCTGGCGTGTCAGGCTGCGAGTCCAGCCTGCTGCTCGCTGCTCACGTCTTTAGTTGTTAACGAGTGTTACCTGCTTACATTCAGATTTACCTGTGAGTCCAGGTAGTTACAGAATGTGTCTGTCTGTAGTTGTTAACGAGTGTTACCTGCTTACATTCAGATTTACCTGTGAGTCCAGGTAGTTACAGAATGTGTCTGTCTGTAGTTGTTAACGAGTGTTACCTGCTTACATTCAGGTTTACCTGTAAGTCCAGGTAGTTACAGAATGTGTCTGTCTTTAGTTGTTAACGAGTGTTACCTGCTTACATTCAGGTTTACTTGAGGCAAATGAAAGTTAGAAACTGTCTCCATTGAGTGAGTGTGAACAAGCAAATTCGAAATACAAGAAATAACTATCGACATCTCTCTATTCTTTGCATTAATATAGATTATTATAATATATTTTTTTCCATTGAATTACATATTTGACACTGAACTTGTTCATCTTTATCTCAGTGATAGTGTCCAAATGAGCATAAAATATCACTGACCCTGAAATTCTGTCTCTTGTGTTATCATATACTGAATGAAGCAAAACTACAGAGAAAAATCACACTCTGATTGAACCAATCTATGAACTGTCAGAAACAATGGATATCAGGGGCCCCAAGAAAAATTTGCTACGAGCACACATTCACCACGATGACACTCCCCTTGGGGCTTAGCTCCCCTTTCTTGGAATCCTACAAACGCCCCTGCTCTCCATCCATCTGATACTGGCCCGGCCCGTCTGTCAAATTTTAAAAGTCAATGTGGCCCCTGAGCCAAAAAGTTTGCCCAGCCCTGCTCTAAACTGTACCGGAAGTCGGCCATTTTGATTTCTGTGTGATATTTTTTCATACTTTAGCCCATTCCTCCTAGGCAAATCATCAGATAGGCTTCAAATGTGGTCAGTACAATCTAAAAACCTTGGTGATTAACAGTTGTGAAATGAAGATGCTTTTCCAGCATCACTATGCAGGAAAAAGCATCTAACTCGTGGACGCTTGGTCCGACAGTCGGCCGCGTGAACCGGCGTCCAGCAAGTACCCTCGACGTGCGTGAATTGTCGAGGGCCTGATCAATGCTGCTCGCAGCTTTAATGTCATTTTGAATCCAGTGTAATTGAAATGAGAGAATAATATGTATTTATTATTGGAGTCTTTATAATTCATCCAGTTAAATTTGAAAACTGATAATAAATATTGTAGAGATATTGTTTCTTTCTTTCTTTATTTGATTTGACAGTCAGTTGTTGCTGCTGGGGGACGTTTTTAGGATACACAACCTTACTAACTCTGCTTCCTCTCCGGAGTCTTTGTGACTTCACGTCTCATAGGGTACCTGGCTGTGTCTGATGCCTCCTGCTTGGTGGGCCGGCCTCCTGCCTGGTGAGCCCCTTCTCTACCTGGATCATGGATTGTGGAGGTCTGGATCGTGGTCCATGCCTACTACTTATATTCATTGCATGTGTTGTAACTCTGTAATGCTGTTCATCTGTATACATGACATCTATTGTTTCTGTCCATCCAGAGAGAGGGATCCTCCTCTGTTGCTCTCCTGAAGGTTTCTTCCCTTTTTTCCCTGTCAAAGGTTATTTCTTGGGAGTTTTTCCTGATCTGATGTGAGGTCCTGGGACAGGGATGTCGTATGTGTACAGATTATAAAGCCCTCAGAGGGCTTTACAATCCCTATTGGGCTATATAAAATAAACTGAATTGAATTGAATAAAATCAACTGAATTGAATTGTTGACTACATACAGATGTTGAAAGAACTGCTCAGCTACTTCAATACATATGGGACTTAATCATAGCACAAGTTAGACATTACTGTGATGTTCCGGACCTTTGCATGAGGACATTTTCTCAAACTGGACCTTGTTGAACATTAGTTGAATACCCCTGCTATAGGGGGTGATCTATCATGATTGGATGATGTCACTGCTTACGCATGGCCTTTTGCTCTGTCTCTCTTCATCCTGTTGGACCCTAGCCCTAACCCCCTAACCGTGACCTTGTTTGACCCTAACCCCCTAACTCTAACCCCCTAACTTGAAATTGTTTGACCCTAACCCATCAGCACCCTCTGACCTTTGGGAGAGCACCGGACAGGAAGTGGCCTCGGCGCTTCGGGCTCTAGGCCTGCCCATGGGTCCGGTGGTCACCATGGAAACAAAGAACAGGGGTGGACCCCGGGAGGCGCTTAAATCGATCAGAGAGGCCGACGGGGTTAAAGGTCAGAGTTAAAAGATGAACTGATATCGAAAAGTGGTCGTTTTTGTTTAATCTTAAGAAAAACAAGGTGAAAGATGTTTAACTGTGTTTTGTCCACTGAGAAACAAAACCACAGATACATATTTGTATTATATTATTCAGAAACTGTTGTATTATTATTATTATTATTATTATTATTTTTCAGTGGTGATAATGTGCATGAGCTCTGTCCTGATTGGTGGAGAGGATCAGAGGGAGCTCCTATTGGCTGCCCTGGACATGGGGATGGTTTCCGATGGTTACGTGTTTATTCCTTACGATGCCCTGCTGTATGCCATGCCGTACCAGGTAGGCTAAATATAACATATATATATATAGTTTATACACAAATTGAATTGAATTGAATACAATTATACAACAAGTAGTTCCGACTCAGCAATTGAATCCTGAATTAAACATTAGAACAAGCTGAAATCATCATGACATCACTCCTGGCTGCTGTTGTCATCACTCAGTTTTACATTGTAACTTGTGACTGCCAGAGCAAAAGCTTAGAATACAAATGGATCGTTGTGGTTAATGTGGCAGACTTAGTTTTAATGCGGAAGAGGATGAGATCACGAAATCCTGAGCGCTGTCCTCGTTACTGAACAGCTCATTTCCCTCCTGTTGAGCCTGATCGATCTGGTACTGGGTCCAGAACCAGAGTTTTAATAACTGCTTGTAAAAAGGTCAGAAAATGCTTTGGTGGTCTTTTGATTTCCAAAGGCCTTAACAAGTATTTCTCCAATGTGTGTTTTGTATCAGGCTAATATATATTATTATTTCACGTATTAAATAGGCCAATGACTTCACTCTGTCCAGCCTTGATGTTACCAGACACAAAATTGGCTATTGGATTAACAATACATGTGAAGTTGGTCAACATAGTAGCTCAATATATCCTTTGAAATAACAAATGTCAGCAGATATCTTAGTTACAACTGGATTGAGCAACATGGTTAATTCAGCAATGCAGTTTGGTGTTTATATGTGTGGCATTTATTACAATCTCTTGAAAGCATTTCTGTGAAGTCTAGTTATTGTCTTGTCTGCGAAGTTGTTACTGGAAACACAGATTTCTTTATGGCCCCAGAATATAAACATATTTTGATTATTAATTCTCAAAGAGTTCAAACCTTAAACAGTAAGTTCTCCTTCAGAATACATTATATTTGTTTTTGTTCTCTGGTTTTCTCCTCTGTCTAATCAGGATGCAGCATTCCCTCAGCTGACCAATAGCACGCAGCTTCGTCACGCCTACAGTGCTGTTCTGACGGTTACCATGGCATCCGACCAGAGTTTCTACGAAGCTTTCCGTCAGGCTCAAATGAACCGTGAGATCCGGTCAGCTGTGGCTGCTACTGAGGTACATACACAATATGTACTACACAACATGTACACAACTACTACACACTAACAACTACACTACAGACACACAACACAACATGTACATGAAAATACTTACACAGTAACAAAATATTGGCTACTTGAATCAACCGAGAAAGACCGGTCTGGTGTGGCTAAATACACAACTACTACTACACGATTATTATACAAATAGTACACAACACGTACACAACAATATACAAAATAACAGGCCAAGGCTTATTTTGGTTAGTTTGGCTCAGTTACCATGGAAATAAATACATCATTTAATGCACTGTATTACATTTGGTCTATAGGTGTCTCTGGTCTTTAGGACCATCTTTAATATAATGTACTGTATTACATGTCATTTTAGTCTACATTTGGACTACAGGTGTCTCTGGTCTTTAGGATCAGCTTGAACTTAATGTACTATATTACATTTGGTCTACAGGTGTCTCTGGTCTTTGGGACCATTTTTAACACTATGTACTGTTTAACCTTTGGTCTACAGGTGTCTCTGATCTTTGGGACCATCTTTAACATAATGTACTGCATTACATTTGGTCTACAGGTGTCTCTGGTCTTTAGGACCATTTTTAACATAATGTACGGTATAACATTTGGTCTACAGGTGTCTCTGATCTTTGGGACCATCTTTAACATAATGTACTGCATTACATTTGGTCTACAGGTGTCTCTGGTCTTTAGGACCATTTTTAACATAATGTACGGTATAACATTTGGTCTACAGGTGTCTCTGATCTTTGGGACTATCTTTAATATAATGTACTGTATTACATTTGGTCTACAGATGTGTCTGGTCTTTGGGACCATCTTTAACATAATATTGTCACGATCTGGAGTTGTGTGTCTTGTTTCCTGTTTTAAGTCCCTGTCTCTCGTGTCTTCTGTTTCCCTGCACTTCCTGTCCCTGTGATTGTCTGCCATGTCCCTGATTGTTTCCTCCTGTGTCCAAGGGAGACGCAGACATTATATACACAGGGTAAGGGCACAGGTGGAAACAATCAGGAGCGAGGCAGACAATCAGACCAAAGGGGAAACACACAGGGGAAGGAACAAGTTGCCTGAAACAAGAGGAGAGTTGACTTTCAAAATAAAAACAGGAAATCACGAGACAAGACATGAAACTGATTAACTTAACATGACAGTTTCCTGGACATTACATAATTATTCATAGGGTGAGCAATAAAGTTGCTTTTTTCAAAGTTGTCGGCGTTTGGGTTCAGTTCCTGTGGCTACACATAACAAATATATGGTATTACATTTGGTCTAAAGGCATCTCTTGTCTTTGGGACCATCTTTAACATAATTAATGTACTGTATTACATTTGGTCTAAAGGCATCTCTTGTCTTTGGGACCATCTTTAACATAATTAATGTACTGTATTACATTTCTCTGCAGGTGTCTCTGGTCTTTAGGACCATCTTTAGTATAATGAACCGTATTATATTTGTTCTACAGGTGTGTCTGGTCTTTGGGACCGTCTTTAACATAATTGAATGTACTATATTACATTTGTCTGCAGGTGTCTCTGGTCTCTAGGACCATCTTTAATATAATGTACTGTATTACATTTGGTCTACAGGTGTCTCTGGTGTTCGGCACCATCTTTAACATAATTGAATTTACTGTATTACATTACAGTTTAGCTGATGCTTTTATCCAAAGCGACTTAGATTCATAGCTACGGGGAGCAATTCGGGTTTAAGTGTCTTGCTCAAGGACACATCGACATGGACTAGCCTGGGATCGAACCACCGATCCTATGATTGAAAGACATACCTGCTAACCACTGACCCACAGTCGCCCACATTTGGTCTACAGATGTCTCTGGTCTTTGGAACCATCTTTAACATAATGTACGGTATTACATTTGTCTACAGGTGTCTCTGGTCTTTTGGAGCATCTTTAACATATTGTACTGTATTCCATTTGGTCTGCAGGTGTCTTTGGGAGCATCTTTAACATATTGTACTGTATTACATTTGGTCTGCAGGTGTCTCTGGTCTTTTGGAGCATCTTTAACATATTGTACTGTATTCCATTTGGTCTGCAGGTGTCTTTGGGAGCATCTTTAACATATTGTACTGCATTACATTTGGTCTGCAGGTGTCTCTGGTCTTTTGGAGCATCTTTAACATATTGTACTGTATTCCATTTGGTCTGCAGGTGTCTCTGGTCTTTTGGAGCATCTTTAACATATTGTACTGTATTCCATTTGGTCTGCAGGTGTCTTTGGGAGCATCTTTAACATATTGTACTGTATTACATTTGTCTGCAGGTGTCTCCGGTCTTTGGGACCATCTTTAACATGGTGTACTACATTGCTAAAGCAGTGGAGGAGCGCCGTCAGGCAGGGGGCGGGCACTGGGTGACAGGAAATCAGCTCATCCAATCAGATGGAGGCTTTGATTTCCAGGGCTTCAATCAGGTCAGAAATATTTTAACATAAAAAGAATACATTCAAAATATTTGTTATAACATTTATACACTGAATATTGGTGACCTGAAACGTATAGATTAGAAGATAATAAAAGAATGACAAAGTAAAATAAGAGTTCAGTGGGCTGAACTTCAAACCTGGAGACTCAAAACATCTAAACCGAACTAAAGACTTAACTGATTTAAACAATTATTTATTGTGTAAACATGGATGTAGTGTCTCAGTCCATCTCCATCTTGGCAGTGAAGCATAAAATGATCAGTCAGCTCGCCACCCGGTCACTCAAAGTGTCTACGCCCTACATTATTCAATCTTTAGGCCTTAATATTATTTAAACATGTATTTATATATACAGTTGTCATGAATAGAGATATTAATGACCCAAACCTAATTTAGTACCAAGCTGTAAATAGGTTTATTTCTGCTGTGAAGTTTTTCACATGGAGGTCTATGGAGATGACTATCTTTTGAAGCCTCCAGTGGATGTATGAGGAACTGCAGTTTTTGTAGCTTGGTATTTACGAAGGTACGAGCTTGCATATTAGCAAAGGTCATGAATAAATGTATACTCTAAACCAGATAGGTTTAATTGAGGAAAAACATTATTGTTGAAATTGACACTGGCTGACCGTGGACACAAAAAGGGGTTTGTTTGCTTTGAGAGGCATTATTTATGGCAGGTTCTTCTAGGTAATAAAAGTATGATTCACCTCCCCAATTTGAATAGGTTTTACCAGACAACACAAGAGATTAGTAACGATTCACCTAAAAACACTATATTTAATTCTATGCTGATGTTTTGCGTTATATGGGGTAGGTAGTTTCTGTTCAGGTTTAAGTAGACTTGGCTTAAGTCTGTCTTGTTGCCCACTCTGCTTGTTATCATACGTATTCGTCCATTTTTACATTCCTGGTGATGTCACACAACATTTTAAGTGTCCCACTGAATCCATACAGACCCGAAGGAGAGGTCAGTCTACTGCTGCTGTACACTTTGGTTCAAGAAAATAAGTAAGAAACAATCAAGAGTGACTGACGTATCTCCCTGAATTTAACATAATTTTAGGTGATGCCTCCTGCCATCAGCCATGGCAGGAAGCATCGCGAAAGAGGCCAGACCAATGAGGCCAGGCCTTTGAGGCAGGAGGCACAGAGAAGGAGGCAGGGCCATTGGGAAGGAGGCCGGGTCCAGGCCAGAGGCTGGATGCAGGAAGCATGGGCAAGGAACTAGGACCAGCTTCAGACACAGCCAGGTCCAATGGACCCTACGAGGCGAGAAGGCACAAGGACTCTGGGGAAGAAGTAGAGTTAGTAATGTGCAATGAAGAGAAACCACATCACCAGATAATTGATCTCTGAGGGGTTCAGGGCCAGCAAAATAACTTCAGTTTTGTCTGAGTTTAACATCAGGAAGTTGTAGGTCATCCATGTTTTTATGTCTTTAAGACATTCTTGAATTTTAGCGAGCTGGTTGGTCTCCTCTGGTTTGATCGATAGATATAATTGAGTATCGTCTGCATAGCAATGACAGTTTATGCAGTGTTTCCTGATAATATTGCCCAAAGGAAGCATATATAAGGTAAATAAAATTGGTCCAAGCACAGAACCTTGTGGAACTCTGTGACTAACGTTGATGGTCATTGAGGCTTCATCGTTTACAAATACAAATTGAGATCGATTTGATAAATAGGATTTAAACCAATTTAGTGCGGATGTTGTCAGCTCCAGTTTTATCACCTCCTCTCCTTGTATTTCCTCAGGTGTTGTATGGAGGTAGAGAGGGGCGTGGCCTGGTAGCCGGGTATGTGGTGCTGGACAGCGATGGTGACCGACTTGTGCCGACGCACTCTCTCGCTCCCACACATACAGACGGGATGGTGGGAGGCCTGAAACCTCTGAGTCACTCCTTCAACTTCCCCGGCGGGAAACCCCCCACCGCCAGCTTCTGTTGGTTCAGTCCAGACGAGGCCTGCAGTGGGGGTGTGTTCACTGGCCTGCAGGGAGGGTGGGATGTTTGTTTCACATGTACTCCATCAGCTTATTCTGTGATGGGGTGTTCAAGTGCTGCTGGGAAAGCTCATGGTGTCCATGGTGACTACAAGCAGGATGTGAAACTTCTTTTACTTGTGTGTTTTTTTGCAGGTTTAGACCCAGTGAACATGTTCTTCGTCTTCTTGTTATTCTGTGGTTTGGCTGGAGCTGTGATCTACTGGATCAGGTAACACACACACAAACACACACACATACACAAACACACACACACACACACACATACACATACAGACAAACACATACATACATACATATACACACACACAAACATACACATACAGAGAAACACATACATACATACATATACACACACACAAACATACACATACAGAGAAACACATACATACACATACAAACACACACTCAGTCTGTACTCGACCACCATAAATGATGAATGAGTGTAAACCTGATCAAGACTGATGATATTAGTAATAGTAATTAAAATGCTGATAATATTAATTATTATAATAATAATGATGAAAATGAGAATAATAACAATGATGCTGATAATATTAATAATTATAATAACGATGATGGTGATGATACTATTAATAATGATAATAATGATGATAATATTAGTAATAACGATGATGATAATATTAATAATGGTAGTAACGATGATAATAATGTTATGTGTGTACAGGAAGTACAAGAAAACCGCAAACATCACCAAACTCATCCTGTCTCTGGATGACATCGTCTTCATCGATACTCAAGCCAGCAGGAAGGTAAGAAACACTTTACTTCTCTAAAGTACATCTTAAGGTAGTCTTTATACTGCGACTGTACTCCAGTGTGAAGCACTAGTACTTAAGCTAAAGACTGCTACTGGTACTACTACTTACTTTTCACACTGGAGTACCTAAAGACTGCTACTGGTACTAGTACTTCACACTAGAGTACACGTACTTAAGCTAAAGACTGCTACTGGTACTAGTACTTACTTTTCACACTGAAGTACAAGTATTTAAGCTAAAGACTGCTACTGGTTCTAGTACTTACTTTCCACACTGGAGCACAAGTACTTAACTTAGTTGTTGACCAAGTTGTTGACGTTATTTTTGATTTAGTTGTTGTAGTTTCTTTAGTCATCGACGACGTTGTTGACTGAGTTTTTTTTATTTTTTATGTGGATGTTTTTGTAGAAACTGAATGACGAATCTATCATGAGGAGTCTACTGGAAGTTAAAACGCCGTTCCGGTCAATTGCTCGAAGTTACATCCTGACAACACCTGAGAGCTCCAACGTAGGAATACTGGAGGTACACCTGAATCTCTACCTGCCTGTTTACCTGGACTGACTGTTTACCTGTACTGACTGTTTACTTGTACCGCAACCTGTCTGTTTACCAGTAACTTTGTCTGTTTACCTACATCTAACTATCTTTCTGTCGGTCTGCCTGT
Organism: Cyclopterus lumpus; assembly: GCF_009769545.1. Taxonomy (NCBI): domain Eukaryota; kingdom Metazoa; phylum Chordata; class Actinopteri; order Perciformes; family Cyclopteridae; genus Cyclopterus; species Cyclopterus lumpus. The sequence continues at coordinate 8,977 of NC_046983.1, read as the reverse complement.
TTGTCTGTTAACCTGCACATGTACATGTACCTCTACCTCTATCTGTCTGTCTGTCTCTTTGTCAGTTAACCTGTACATGCACCTCTACATGTTTGTTTGTTTGTCTGACTTAATGACTCTCTGATTGGTTATATTTTTACCAGGGCGACTGGGTTTGGCTGAAGAAGATTCCCATTGAAAAGTCGATAACAGCTGTCAATCAAAACACCCAAAGTCTGTTCAGCCAGGTACGATGAACAGTACACAGTAGCTACACTGTTCAGACATGTAGATTATTACTATAACACTGTATATTTGTCTGATCTTCCTTTGAGGGTAGATGTAACATGAACACCTGAATAATGATATTCAACAGTAATTGAGTATATATTAATGTTAATGTTTTCATCACACCTTTCTCCAGTTAAGGGAGATGCGACATGAGAATATGAACCTCTACGTGGGTTTGTTTGTGGATTCGGAGATCTTTGCTCTGGTGGTTGAACACTGTCCTCGAGGGAGTCTGGCCGATCTGCTGGCCGACAACGAAATGAGGCTGGACTGGATGTTCAAGTCCTCCCTGCTAATGGACCTCATCAAGGTGCTGCTTGGATAGTTATACTACTATAGCACCACTACTACTGTTCTTGTTACTGTAACTGTTACTACTGCTACTACTGTTACTCCTACTGCTACTACTTCTGTTACTGCTACTATTACTGTTATTCCTACTACCACTCCTACTACTACTGTTACTCCTACTGCTACTACTGTTACTACTACTGCTACTACTGTTACTGCTACCGCTACTACTACTCTTACTGCTACTGTTACTACTACTGTTACTGCTACTGATACTATTACTGATACTACTACTTTTACTGCACCTACTACTGTTAGTACATTACATTAAATTTAGCTGACGCTTTTATCCAAAGTGACTTACAATAAGTGAATTCAACCGTGAGTAAAAAATCAAAACAACAACAATCAAGAAAGAACAATTTCTTCAAGAAAGCCACACGCCAAAGTGCTATAAGTAAGTGCCATCGAAGTGCTACTTTCTTTATTCAATGTATAGTTGGTAAAGATGTGTTTTTAGTTTGTGGCGGAAGATGTAGAGACCTTCTGCTGTCCTGAGGTCAATGGGGAGCTCGTTCCACCACTGAGAAGCCAGGACAGCAAACATTTTGATTTTGTCGAGTGATTAGCTCGCAGTGACGGAGTCACAAGTCGATTGGCAGAAGCCAAGCGGAGTGAATGGGCTGGGGTGTAAAGTTTGACCATATCCTGGATATAGATTGGACCCGATCTGTTCTTAGCACAGTACGCAAGCACATTGAAGCGAATGCGGGCAGCCACTGGTAACCAGTGAAGGGAGCGGAGTAGTGTGGGTGAATTTAGGTTAAAGACCAGTCGAGCTGCCGTATTCTGGATGAGCTGCAGAGGTTGGATGGCCTTAGCAGGTAGACCTGCCAGGAGGGAGTCACAGTAGTCTAGGCGAGAGATGACCAGAGCCTGGACCAGAACCTGTGCCACCTACTGAGTAAGAAGAGGACGTATTCTCCTGATGTTATGCAGCATGTACCTACAGGAACGTGTTGTCGCAGTAATGTTGGCAGTCAGGGAGAGGTGACTGTCGAGTGTCACACCGAGGTTGCTGGCAGTCAGGGGCGGGGCTAACACAGAGTTGTTGAAAGTGGTAGTCAAGTCGTGGTTGTGAGATCTTTTCCTGGAAGGAGAAGTAGTTCAAGGTTGATTTTCAGGTGCTGTGCAGACATCCACTGAGAGATGTCAGTCAGACAAGCAGAGATTTGTGATGCTACCTGTATTTCAGATTGGGGAAACAAGATGATCAGTTGGGTGTCATCATCATAGCTGGAGGAGGAGACTTGTTAAAAAATATCTCACTTGAGAGTTTTGGAAAGAAAGGGAAGAAGAGAGACAGGTTTGTAGTTGTTGACTTCAGACGGGTTGAGGTTGGGTTTCTTCAGTAGAGGCAGGGGTGGGATGGCCATAGGGGCTACTGCGGAAATCCCCGGTACGCGGACGGGGTTGGGCTGGTCCAATGCTGGCCCACCTCCATCTATATACAGTATATTAGTGCTGGGCTAAGATGAACAAATTTAATCGATTAATCGCATGATTTTTCTGTGATTAACTGTGATTAATCGCATTATGCGCAAAATTCAAGAATGAACTAAAAACTAGTGTATTGCACGCTTTTATTTTAAAGTAATGTTATCAGAACAATATAAGAGGCACTCTGGGAGCAACAGCAAGTTAACATACAGAATATAAAACAGTTCTAGCGCAAAAAAAAAAATACAGTTGGAATTTACTGTGCAGGGAACTTTTTAGTCTGTAAAGCCTCTGAAAAAATAAAGCAGTTACACTAACCCCGCCTCCATTTTTGTAGGCCGCAAATCGACGGTGCGTCTTGAGGCGTCTTTTGTGGTGATTCTAAGGACGCTCCTCAGACTGACCTCTTCCACGACCGTAATCGGCCTGCAGTCCACTGCTCTCCACTTGGCCGAGGCATGTGTTCATTGTTCCTGCGTTGGTTTGTCAACAGTTCTCCCGCAGTAGTCTGACGAAGTTTCGCTCCACTGGTTGTTTCAATGCTGTGTGAAGCCTTTAAGATGTACTACATGCTCGTGGTACTTCATGCTCGAAGTACTCCGGTGATGAGAACTCCAGTTTGAGTGGTTACAAATAACTTTGCTTTTATCAACTACGCTGTCTAGTAGAGATTTAAAATGAAAATGTCCATTTAAAAGTGCCTTTCTCCATGTTCTCGGTCAATGTGTGCAGTCGTGTTAAGCCCCTCCCAGTGTTAATCCCCTCCCAGTGCAAAAAAAACAAATCCCGTTAATGCATGATGAAATTATTGTCGGCGTTAATGGATTGCTGCGTTAACGCATTAATAACACTTTTGGCTGCAGAGATAGAGGCAGAGAAGGAGGAGAGAAGAGATTGATAGGCGAGCAGGTCGTCGGCGTGTTTAGATTTCCGCCATTTCCTTTACAATTTTCGCATGGTGGCTCTTTCGGCACGCACCAAGTCAGACAACCACGGAGCCGGAGAGGACTTGAGGACCTGTCAGTTGAAGGGAGGGCAGATGGAACAGAGGAGGCCAGAGAGGAGGGAGAGAGGGAGTGAATGTTGCTACGGACAGGTGCAAAGTCTGTTGATGTGGGCGGGTTGTCAGTTCCAGAGAGTGAGGGGGAGTAAGAGATGAATAAGTGGTCAGACACATGAAGTGGAGTTACAGTGAGGTTAGATGTAGAGCAGTTTCTGGTGAAAATATAGTCAAGGTGGTTGCCAGCTTTGTGAGTAGGAGGGGAGGGACTGACTGAGAGCAAAGGAAGACAGTAATAGTAACAGGTCATATGACCTCTCTGTCTGGATGTTAAAGTCACCCAGAAGGATGAGCGGGGTGCCGTTTTCTGAAAAGTTCGACGTCTAGTTCTTTCAAGAAATCTCCCAAAGAACCAGGAGGACGGTAGAGGACAACAATGTTTAGTTGAACCGGATCAGTAACAGCATGAAACTCAAAAGTCAGTGCGGTAAAAAGTGGAAGTGGGTAGAGAGAAAAACACCATTTGGGTGAGATGAGTAAACCTGTGCCACCACCCCAGCCAGTGGGTCTGGATGTGTGGCTGAAGGAGAAGGCAGAGGAGAGAGCAGCAGGGGTAGATGTGTTGTCTGATGTGATCCAAGTCTCAGTGAGAGCCAGGAAGTCAAGCGATTGCGCGATAGCAAAGCCAAAAATGAAGTCTGCCTTGCGGTTAGCTGACTGACAGTTCCAGAGGCCCCCAGTGACGAGGGGCTGGGTGTGTGTAGAATGGATGGGAAAGATAACAGAGGAGGGATTTCAGTATATGTGTGAACGAGTCCAAGGCCTATAGTATCTATGAGGAGATATGCGCACAGGTATGGAAGGTAAACATATATTCACGGAGCAATATTTTACTCAGCCACCCCCGAAGACTCCAACGAAAGACTCCTAGGTCCTCCGAGTCTTGAATCCAACCAAAGACTCCTATGTCTTTATCCTCCAAGTCTTCATACAACAAGTTTTCAATGACGCTTAAAACCCCTACCTGGTGTTACACCAGAGTTGATGATAATTACCTACAGCTGTTTCGACCACGCCGCCAGCTTGTCAGTGGAATTGCCATCAATAGAAACTACTGGGCTCAGGACAATAGTAGGTCTTCCCTTTAATCAGTAACGTTGAAGTTTAACAAGAGTCTCCTGTTCTTGCCAAAACTGATTAGGGACAAAGGTATATTTACCTCAAAGGTAAAAATTAAAAATCCCCAGTAAAATTGGAATACAGAACAGACACTCTAATCCTAGCTAGTTTCCTCTACATCCTGTCACTTGAGTGAAGCAAGGTCCCGGCTCAAACACTACTTTGAGCCGGGTACTACTACTACTACTACTACTACTATGACTGCTGTTGCTACTACTGCTACTGTAACTACTAATACTACTACTACTACTTTTCAATTAAATTCAGTTTATTTTGTATAGCCCAATATCACAAATTACAAATTTGCCTCAGAGGGCTTTACAATCTGTACTACTGCTGCTACTACTGCTTACTGCTACAACTACTACTATGACTACTACTACAACTACTGCTATTGCTACCTACTGCTGCTACTACTATTACTATTACTACTACTACTACTGCTCTGACTACTACAACTACTGCTGCTACTACTGTTACTATTACTACTACTGCTATGACTACTACGACTACTGCTCCTACTACTTATTATTTCTGTTTCAGGGGATGAAATACCTTCATCTACGAGGTTTGAGTCACGGTCGTCTAAAATCCACAAACTGTTTAGTTGACGGACGCTTCGTTCTGAAAGTCACAGACTACGGGCTCCCCATGATCCTTCACTCTCAGAACATCACCCTTCCTGAGGACCCACAAGGTAAAACCTTTTGGTTTTGAAAACTGAAACATGAAGCTGAAGGTTTGATACCAGATTAAATACTTTTAATCTCAGTTTGTCTACAACATGAAGCTGAAGGTTTGTTTCTAGATTTCATTTTACAGTTTCTTTCTGAAACATGGAACTCACTGTTAATGCTGCTTGACCAATATTATAAACTACATGGAACAAGAATCCTGTCAAAGATTCTATAGACACATGGTCTAATTGTCTCTCTGCCTACCTGTCTATCTCCCTACCTGTCTGTCTCTCAGAGCTGCTGTGGACGGCTCCAGAGCTCTTGAGGAAGCCGGTGCGAGGAGGTTCATTTTCTGGAGATATCTTTAGTTTCTCCATCATCATACAGGAAGTGATCTCACGAACACTGCCATACGCCATGATGGACATGCCTGCCCACGGTGAGACAGGACATATGTCTGACTCTGAGATAGTGGATCGTCCGAAGCATCCTCCTTTTCTCTGCAGACCACCTGTCTGTGTACCTGTCTGTCTCTCAGAGATAGTGGACCGTTTGAAGCAGCATCCTCCTCTCTGCAGACCACCTGTCTGTCTGTCTGTCTGTATACCTGCGTGTCTCTCAGAGATAGTGGACCCTTTGAAGCAGCATCCTCCTCTCTGCAGACCACTTGTCTGACCACCTGTCTGTCTGTCTGTGTACCTGTGTGTCTCTCAGAGATAGTGGATCGTCTGAAGCACCCTCCTCCTCTCTGCAGACCACTAGTTTCAGTGGATGAAGCTCCTGCTGAGTGTCTCGGTCTGATGAACGAATGTTGGAATGAAGATCCGAGTAAGAGGCCGAGCTTCGATGACATTTTCAAACAGGTGAGAGGAGCTCACCACTGGCACCTGCTGGCTCATGTCTGCAACTGTCACTGTATGTTTGACTTCCGTTCTTTCAGGTTTAAAGCAGGGAACGCTTGAGCTCTACGGACATGTGTTTGTACTTTATGTTTGCAGTTTCGGGGCATTAACAGAGGGAAGAGGGCAAACATCATCGACTCAATGCTGCGGATGTTGGAGCAATACAGTTCGAACCTGGAGGATCTGATCAGAGAACGAACAGATGAACTGGAGGTTGAGAGAAACAAGACAGATAAGCTGATCGGACAGTTGTTGCCCAAGTAAGACTCATCTTATGTCAAACTGAAATACAAGTACAAGTTTAAGGTTCATTGTTTGCAACAAACCACAGAACATATCACTGAAACAATGTCACACATTCTAAACGGTTACTATGCTTACAAAGGACTCAGGTCATGATAGAACAGTGGGCCTCAAAGTCACATGTTAAAGGACATTTAAAATCATTCTCCACCTTCAGTGAGAGTGTACGCGCTTTCCTGTGTCAAACCTTCCAAGTTTCATCAAATCAGTACAAACCCAGGTATCTGTTCACAGCTGTCTGCCAGCACACCAGATGATGTCGTAGTCAATGAAGAGTCACAAAGAGTGTTTTTTAAGAGACAGTCTGCACCTTTGACCTTGAGGATAAAACCTTTCTGACTAAAGTCATTATATGCCAATCTCTCCTAACATTGGTCATGCTATATAAAGGTGGGACGCTGTTACTTTTATCGCTTAGAACCGAGTGGGCTGACTACGTTTTCTTTAGTGAAAACCTTTATTCTATGGCTTCGTTAATAGTTGTGTGTTTCAGGTCTGTTGCCCAGGCTCTGAAGAAAGGGAAGCCAGTCCAACCGGAACATTATTCAGACTGCACGCTTTACTTTAGTGATATTGTTGGATTTACGACCATCTCAGCTCTGAGTGAACCCATCGAGGTACAAACTGTTCAAACACCTGCTGATTCTCTCTGTCTGTCACTGTTAACATCATTAGAACTAACACTGTGTGTGTGTGTGTGTGTGTGTGTGTGCGTGCGTACGCAGGTGGTCGACCTTCTGAATGACCTCTACACCATGTTTGATGCCATCATTGCTACTCATGATGTTTACAAGGTAGGAACCATTTGACTTCAAGAACATTCATGTTTACCATTTAACTTTTTTCTCATCACTGAGTTTGTTCACATGTAGCCGGTTAAATTAATAAGATCAGCCTCTGTTCAGACTAAAGCTGGGTTTCATCAAAACTCACTGCAGTGTTTACATGTTAAACAGACTGCGAGTCAAAGGTTGAAGGTCCAGAAGAAGAGATTTATCTATCTTCATACTGTTCAGGCGTCTCACTTCACAGACATATCTAGTGAAACACATGGAGACTCTGTTGGTGAGGACTGAATCACCTGGAGACTGTTAGTGAGGACTGAAACACCTGGAGACTGTTAGTGAGGACTGAAACACCTGGAGACTCTTTTTCTGTGGACTTCTCAATGCAACACAGCTTTAACACACATCTTGATTAATGCTGATTCAGTGACCATCAGTAAAGATGTCATATGAATGAATGACATTCCTCAAACTGCTGTACTTTGTGGGCATTCTGTCTGCAGGTAGAAACTATAGGAGATGCCTACATGGTGGCTTCAGGTGTTCCCACCAGAAATGGTAATCGACACGCAGGTGAAGTGGCCAACATGTCTTTGGATATCCTGCACTCGATAGCAGCTTTTAAGATCAAACACATGCCTGAGATCAAAGTCAAAATACGCATCGGACTTCACTCAGGTACACACACACACAAGCACACGTTTGACGACATGTCAACTCATTTTAAAGGGTTAGTGTGTGAGATATAGAGACATTTAGTGGCGAGTTATTGAACTATATTCCATTTCAAAGGGTAATTGTGTGAGATATAGAGACATCTAGTGGTGAACTACGGTGGCCTTCAGGTACAGAGAGGTGTCTTTATTACTACTAGGAGCTGTTTTTATTAATAATGTGTTCCTCTTCATGACTAAATAATTGCTTTAAAAAACATATGTTGAATACAAAAAATGTAAATAGAATAAATTCAGAACAAGATTTAAAGTTATTTATATTTCTCTCAGAGGACCAATCTCCTGTTATTTATTGAGAAAAGTCTGAACTTTCTGACTGTCCACCTCTTAGAGGACAATCTCCAAGTTTGTGGTTGTTTCCACGGTAAAAGAGAAATGTGCTAAAAATGAAAAGCTTCCATGTCTCAAAGTTGATGACCAAAGAGTGTCTCTCTCCTGCTGTGTCTCCAGGTGCGTTGGTAGCAGGTGTGGTTGGTCACACGATGCCCAGGTACTGTCTGTTTGGAGACACAGTGACCTATGCGTCACATATGGAGGCCAGCGGACTGCGTATGTAGAAAACAATACAACCAATGAAAGTGTTCACATCTAAATCAATAACTAATATTCTGTATTCATCTTGTGTTTGTGGCACCAGCCTACAGGATCCATATCAGTCTGAGTACAGTGAAGGTCCTGACCAGTCTCAAAGTGGGATACCACATAGACACCAGAAAGGCACAGGTACACTCGCCTGCTAGGCTGCTAGGTTAACCCTAACCCATCTAGGTTCAGAGATGTTACCTTTAATTGAATTCATACTTGTATGTAGTATTTGTTCTTTCAATTCAGTTCTGAAATGTCAGTTTATGGTGTGACTTTCATAAAACCATATGTTAAACTTGAAGTATTTGTTATTTATCAAATCAAATTTATAAAAACCTTTAATTGTAAGTTTGTAATTATGAAGGTGATGACTTAGACAACTATTGTTTTGAAATTGAGCATGACAGTATTTGATAGTCCAAATTGGAGCTTACACTTTATCCATCTATATAGCACAAACAATGCAAAATTGCAATACAAGATGCTTATACATAAAAAATACACCAATACAATGAAAGAACAACGATACACTCCTGGGTATTGCCTCCATGTAGGTCTTTGTCCTCACTCAGGGTTAGGGTTAGCCCTAACAAAAGCCTTGTGGCAGAGGCCCTGATCAACAGGGAGCATACACTGGACACGTTTTCCGGCTTACCCTAACCCTAACAAGATGCTTAAATATATTCTTAACCTGACAGTTAACTAAGTAAGGGACTTCTGGTCATGATCGGAACAGTAAGAGTGCACTCTG